>NC_079424.1:8115310-8195310 GCF_026213295.1 Gadus chalcogrammus
CAATCGCTCCATACCCCCCGTACCCCGTCAACAATCAACAATCGCCCCATACCAGCCCCCTTCCCCCCCCCCCCCATAGTCTCCAAAATTTCTGTGGGAAACACTGCTCTCTCCCTCTCCCTCTCCCTCTCCCTCTCCCTCTCCCTCTCCCTCTCCCTCTCTCTCTCTCATATGCAGAGCCCAGCGATAGAGCGAGACCAATATGTGGACGAGGCGGGCGAGGGAGTAGGTGGTGACGTCCCACCGTCTTCAGAAGAGGAGACTCCGAGATAATGTCATTGGAATAATTGGAATTGAGTCCATAATTGCAGTGTGAATGTAAAATAAAGAGGAAGACATTATCGAAGACACCGTTCAGTGCCGCAGGCTTTAAGTTTTGTCTGCACCAGTTTTAATTGCACTATTTTTTATGTTAGTTTCTTTTATTCTTTCATCTGAAATTATTGTTGTTATTGTTATTGCTCCAATCTCTTTATCTGAACCTTATCTGCACTGAGCACACCTGGAACGCGAACATGGCATTGCCTGTTGGTTGAATTGTGCACTTGACAATAAAGCTTGCAGATTGGACTGTATAAGTGCTTCCAGTCAAAAATAATATTCTCTTTTGAGACAATATATATTTCTCTTTTGAGACAACCATCCGGAGACTAATCAACAGCCTGTCTTCCACAACGCCGCCTCAGAGGGCTACGGCCACACAAAACCTGGCACAGGGGATGCAAGCCCAGAGTAACACACAAAGGCGGCATCCCTTCAAACAGCCAATTACCGCGCGGCATTGTGACAGTCTTAACCGCTACTGTGCATTTGGCCCACAGCAATTAATTGACTTTTAAATAGTCTGCAATTAGCTCCAATTTAAATGAATAGGCATAGTCTGCCTTTACGTGGATATTTAAATAAATAGACCAAGTCTGCCTTTATGTGAATATTTAAATTGATATGGTCTGCCTTTACATGCATGTTTGAATTAATAGGCATAGGCTGCCTAAATGAAAAGGCATAGTTTGCCTTTAAGTGCATATTTAAATGAAGAGGCAGAGCCCGCCTTAACATGCATATTTAATTAAACATATTCTGCTTTTATGTGCATAATTAAATTGATAAAGTCTGCTTTAATGTGTATATATAAATCAATAGACAGCTGCCTTTACTTGCACATTTTGCCCTTTAAAGGCAGCGTGGCCACCTGTTATTTATGTAAAACTCTCTTATGTAATACGTTGACCTTATGTATAGTGTCTCCAGACTGGAAGCAGGTACTACCGATAGAATGTGTGTTGGTCACCTGCATACATATATGCATGATCCTTTCCAACAGGGGAAAAAAGTAAACCAAGCAGAAAAGCAATGAGGAAACGCTGTAAATGTAAATGTGAATGGAAGGATTAATACACATCAGCATCGATACAAATGTACCAAGAACAAAAGTTCAGAGACGCCAGCCACGTCCTGTGATAAACTCAGCCTAAGCTTGAAGGTTTGCAATCAATGATCTGGATTAATGTGTATCAAAGGAGAGAGAAAACCATCAAGTTACCTTCATCTGGTCTTACTAAGATTAACAGAGCGAAATGCTGGCAAGAGGAAGACAGCCAGAGAGAGAGAGAGAGAGAGAGGGACAATGTGGAGAGAGAAAGAGAGAGAGACGGGGAGAGAGCGAGCGAGAGAGAGAGAGAGAGAGAGAGAGAGAGAGAGAGAGAGAGAGAGAGAGAGAGAGAGAGAGAGAGAGAGAGAGAGAGAGAGAGAGAGAGAGAGAGAGACGGTGGAGAGCGAGAAAGACGGTGGAGGGAGAGAGAGAAAGAGAGACGGTGGAGCGAGAGAGAGAGAGAGAGAGACGGTGGAGAGAGCGAGAGACGGGAGCGAGAGAGACGGTGGAGGGAGACAGAGACAGAGAGAGAGAGAGACAGAGACAGAGAGAGAGAGACAGAGACAGAGAGAGAGAGACAGAGACACAAGGGGGATAGAGAGAGAGAGATCACAGACAGGGTAAGCGGCATAATCACAGAGATGTTTTTCCAAGGTCAATATCTTAGAAAGTCTCGTACGGCTCCACTGAGGCTTGACACCGGGGTGCTGCCCACCCACACCCCACTCCACCCGCCCCACTAAACCCCTTACCCCCCCCCCCCCCTCCCCCAGACCACATTTTGTCCCTCTGATTCACTCTTTCTCTTGCCGTCGTTGCGTCTGGTGTGTTACGCCAGCTTCTTTTCTTTTCTTTTTCAACTCCTCAGGTGTTCTTGCATTGTGTCACCCTCTGTGTTCACTGTTCATTTGCCTTTTGTTTGATGGATTCAAACAATGCCTCATTCTTTTCCCCGCTGACCTGCGTGTCTCATCTCCGTCTCCGTGGTACCTTAAGGCTCAGTTATGGTTCCAGGTCGACGCAACGCAATGACCAGGCAGACGCCTCGACGCAGTCGTGAACCTGTTTTGATGCTGTGTCGGGTTTTAGTGAGACGCAAGGTAAACATTTTTGGGAGGCGCACGTCAGGCCCTTGCGGCGGACCCACGAGGGTCCGCAAGGACTTAATGGGTGCCTAAACCCCCTTGTATTGCGTCGACGTGGAACCATAACTAAGCCTTTACTTACGGACACCGAACCGGGCGGAGTGCGCCTCCTCTCTCTTCACTTTGCTTGCATAGAGTTCCCCCCTAATGGAGCCCTCCGTAATAATTGATATTATTGTGCTAGACACCCAGGCGGTGTCTCAAACAGAGGGGGCCAACACACCTCGTTAGCCTCCGGGACAAACACCTGCCAGTCACGAGGACTATTAGTCCGTCCTGTCACGTCGGGCTGGAAGCGGCTGACACGAGTTATGACACACTGTCAGAGACCCACATCGCCGGGGCGGTCATCAGAGCAGAGAGAGAGAGGGGGAAAGGTGGAAACCAGATCCCATCCCATCCCCCTGCCTCCAGCCAAATGGAGACTCCAGGCCTACCAAGGGTACAGCCAGCCCAGGTTAGCGTCAAGAATAGCTCGCTCACTTTTGTCCCTAAATTCACCTATACAATGACATCCACGGCCCACACATTCACATTTCACATTCATAAACACACACACACACACACACACACACACACACACACACACACACACACACACACACACACACACACACACACACACACACACACACACACACACACACACACACACACACACACACAAACACACACGCAAACACAGATTTTTGCATGTGTGCCTGAATGTGAGTGTATGCATGGGTGTGCACGTAGATCTTTTACATAACCCCGTAATGCAAGGCAATGGCTGCGCTGATCTGAGAAGATGCAACAAGCAGAGACAGCATCTGAGTGGCTTTACTTAAGAAGCAAACACAGAAGAGGCAAAGTGACAGCCCGCCGCAAATGAATGCAAGCCCAGGAGAAACGAGGAACGAGAAATTTATTCAGTCTGCGGTCACATCCTGGACGAAGCCAAAGAGAACTATTTGTGCATTTGTGTGTGTGTTTTTTCCCCTGTTTTTTTGTTTGTTTTTTGGTGGTGGTGGTGGAGATGGGGGAGGGAGGGGGGACTGATTCCTTTATCCCTGGACCAAGCTCAGGGTGGCAGGCAGGCGCCCAGATAAGGTGGGTCTGGGCAGAGATTAACTGCTTGCTCTGATGGAAAAGCAGAATAAAAGCAAGCCGACCTCTGCTGTTGCTGGCCTCCCTGCATGAAAGGCTTGACTCTGCGGGGATGGGCTGTAGAGGGATTTTGTACATTTACCACCACCAGAATACATAAACCAATGTCATTCCCATTGTGAAACAATGGGACTCGCGTTTCATGTCGGAAACCCTTTTGTCTGTTTGTGTCGCGCACACGCAGAGAAACTCTCCCGCCGTGGTCTCTGGTCACAACATTAGGGTTGGTGTGCTGGAAATGAGGAACGGCACAAAAATAAAAGTTTGATTTTGAAGATCGATTCCAAAACGTTGTAAAGTCACTGTTCCGAAGACTGAGGTATAGGAGCAAGCTCAATGGGACATAACGTTCTTTGAAACTAAACCAGGTTTCACGGTCTGGCAAAGATAATCTCTTCAATTTAGGATCAGCCGCTGTGGTGCGGAGAAGCTCCAAGTAAACCATACATCTTCAATATTGAGGACGTTCTCAAAGGAAGTATGACTGTCCTAGAATCACTTTATTTTCGGTGGGTCCTAATGGGTGACTCATGATGAAGGATCCTCTCCAACCAACAGGCTCAGTTTTGTCGAAGGTATCGTCATGACAGATAAAGGGTTGCTGGTTACTTAAAGGCTGCCCCTTAAACAAGACATCTAACTGCCTCCAACAAGCTTGCAGTGACTTTGCACAAACTCAAGCAGTGATTGTGTATTAATAACACTAGGATAGGATGGTCTAGTGGTTTGGGTGTTTGACAACCAGCCCATAGGTTCTGCTTCAAAACCCAATGTCCTCGGCCTACCTGTTGGCCACCCAGAGCAAAAAGCCTCAACTGTATACCTGCTCATTCATTATCAATATATCTAAAGTTGGATACATTTTGCGAAAAATAGTAAACAGAATTCATCCCTCAAACAAACTAAAATCCCGAAGCTGAGTTACGTGTGCCGAATTTGTTTGAGCATTAATGTTATCGAAAATACTGTTATCAGTCTGCAATACTGAGCAATCCCATGGTTCTGGTTTCCATAATACTGTTCTTCTGTTCTACACAATCAAATATGTAGGCTACTTTCTATTATTCAGTTCTATAAGTCCATTATTGTGTTACTTTTTTCTCTTGCTGCTCTACATTTCTTCTCAAGCCATTCATGAGCTACCTAGAGTATCACCAGGCATTTTATTTTCTTCTATGGGAGAACCCTATTTCTGTCAATATTTTCCACAATATTTCTCGGATGACGATGATGGCAATGCAACAACTGAGGGGGCGGCAGTCGTGGGCACCTATGACATTCATGTTTTAAATAAAACAAATAGCATTTAGAGGGGATAATATAATTTACAATAAAAAAATGTATATATTTTATTGAAAAAAACAAACATGGCGGTTTGTGGGACTCGTAATCCAGCAGACGCACTGGGAGACTCCTGGATACGAGGGGGATATACTGCACAGACAACCCATCTGAAAGCACACCCACCACACCGCATAGAAGTCTATTTCTATGTGGAGGGACACTCCAGTGATTCATGTTTTAACACCGACTACTGGTAATAGTGGTTAAAGCATACGTGTATGAAAAGTAATCCCTTGCTATCTGCGGCTTCTTCGCCCTGAGTTGCGTCCCTGCGTTGGGAGAAGGTGAGCTATATGCTGCGGCCGCTTCAACGATAACACTGATAAGGCGTAGAATAGGCGTGTGTGTCGTGGGTGGAGGAGGGGCAGGGGGGGGTGGCGTTACGGTAGACATGGTTAAGATAGGAGGCCTGGGCGCGAGAGAATTAGGAAAATTATTTCTAAGCACAAAACCTCACAGTATTTGAACAAGGCGTTCGTTTCCTCCTCCTTATTCTTCTTCTTCTTAACACAGTTCCGATTTCATATGATTCCCACCACTCAGCCGTGCAACACATATTTTCTATTTGATTGCCGAGACGTTTTTCAAAAGCCCCTTTCATATGAAATGATCTTTTTCAATTGTACCCTCTAGGCAAGACAACAACGAACTGAGTACGCCTTGGAATGGAAAAAAAATCTGTTTCAAGTTCCTTTCTCTCTCTCCCTCTCTCTCTCTCTCTCTCCTTTTCTTTTCTTTCACTCTCACTGCCGATAAAAATGGGCACATGTGAGACTTGGAATATATGTTTAATGCATCTTGGAGAGCCCGCCATGGAAAAAGAACAAATCAGTCATTTCTATTCATTTGTCTCTCGCTGACTTCTTAAATGCAGAGCAAGGCAGATGCTATTTTCTACGTGAACACGTTGCTTAAACGCAGGAAGTGCCTTTTTCTATTTTTTTCTCCCTTCCTCCTTCCAGGAAGAAGTCGGATGATTAGACGTTGAATCAAAGCCCAACACTTCCTGACTTGCTCCCACATTGTCACTCTAATGAGCGATTGTGCAGCAGAGGCAGGGCTATCAAAACAAAAACCCACGAAAAAACACTTCCATTGTGTATTGATTTGTTTAGGGCGGGCGACAGCATTCAAATGGGAGCAGAAAATGGAAAAACCCGTGGCAAGAATAAACATATGTATGGAGGATGTGAAGGAAATCTGCTGCAGGCGAGCTACTGCGATCACATCAGGTTCTGACATTTTCTCTAATGTGAATGGCTGCCAAGTATCAGTGGGTGGTATGCGGTGACCTTTATCAGTTAAAGTGATAGAATGACCCAATTGGAAAGATAGATCAACACATTTTACAATACTATACATAAACAAATTATACACACGTCTGTTTTGTATTCTGAACATCAAGAGTGTGTTCAGTGTGTCCGGTGAACTGTAACAGGGAGAAATCTCTTTTGAAGGTTACACAGGAGATTCTAGTTGATTCCTCAACAGTTTGAAAGAGAGTCCACGGTCGTGGGTTGTGCTGAGCCTTTGGAGTACTGTGTGTGTGTGTGTGGATGCGTGCGTGCGTGCGCCTGTGTTCACACGCACAAAGGTGTGTGTGTGTGTGTGTGTGTGTGTGTGTGTGTGTGTGTGTGTGTGTGTGTGTGTGTGTGTGTGTGTGTGTGTGTGTGTGTGTGTGTGTGTGTGTGTGTGTGTGTGTAAGGTGTAATAGCTTTGCTCCAGGTTGTAACAGATGGTTGATAATGGAGGTTCATAGATCTGAATGACACACGCCAGGAGAATTAGTAGGAGTATAAGCAACCACATGTCTTTGTGTTTGTTTGTTTGTGTGTGCATTCATGAATTAGTACATACGCACATACGTGCGGTGTACGGCTTATGTGTTTCATGTGCTATCAGCTGTTCTTTGTGACTGAATGTGGCATTAAAATACATCCGCATGATGGTAAGACAATATGGAATCACGAATCACACAGTTTATATGAACTGGTTTCCAGTGATTAAGTATGCTTTGTTTTTCCGTGCAAGGTTATTGAAAGTCTAATTAAATTGTGACATTTGGAGGGTGCAATGCGATCTAACCAGTGCTACAGGGCCTATAAGATAAATTATATGCTATTAGGCCTACAAGATAGCTTTTGGCTAAAATAGCTGAGAAATCTCAGCTATTGAGTCTCTTGCTACATCAACAAACCAGGATTTATACTGTATATATGAAAATTATATAAGTAGAACAAGGGAGAAGAAGGGAAAAAAATACACATGTTTGCCTTAGAAAGTATGGTTTTATAATCAGCTTGCTTTCCCACCGTTTCCCCATATCCTGTATTGTTATCTGAATGTGTTGATATGTACAAGGGTAGAGTTGGGTTCTATAGGGCGCCAGAAAAGATGCATATTTTGATAAGGTGTTGAATCTTTGAGATACGGTAGGCCAGTCGTACTTCTGGTCAGACGGTGCATTCAGGTGCAAAACAGCCTTCAGAGAGAACATTGCTGTCTAGTTTTTGTAGACAAAATGTCACAAAATGGCCCCTTCTGCGGACAGAAACCTCGGACAGACACAAGGCGTGGCCCCGGCTCTGTCTGAGTTGGAGATTGAAAACTGCCGGTCTACACACTCGGGTCGAGGCTGGGCTCAGCTAAAGCGGAGCTGCGTTAGCGTTATTACATTTCCTTCTTTATCTGCATGATCAACACAGCCGGTGATGGTAGTCAAGAGAAATACGAAACGGGCAACCCTGTTAGCGTTCTAGAACTATCCGGGAAAGATAACAGCATACAACAGCCATATGAGAACCCTTGATGAATTCTTGCTATGGGAAATTTACAGTGAATTTGATTTGATTCAAACCGCGTGCGAAATTACTAAGTTATCTCTTCTACTTTGGCCCAAGGAGTGCTAGGCCTAGTTACACAGATCTTCCCTATTGAGACCCAGTAGTTATAGCAGCCTCTCAAATGGCCTGCAGGAAATTGGGAAAAAATGAATTATTATATTTTTAGTTGTAATTCCTTTCTTTTCTCTACATTCTTCCCTTTTTTCCACCGTTCAGCAGAAAAATAGAGACACGGATTCCGTGTTTTTTTCAGACGACGCGGGGAAGATGTTGACAGGAGCTGTGAAGGACAGGTTTCATGCGTCTTGCGTCTTCCCGGAACAGCGGCTGGCTTCATTAAGTCATTCCAACCGTATGACCTCGGCGCGGCTGAGCTCCCGCGCGCTCATTAGCGGGACCTTGTAATTCATTAAGCTTCCCGGATGAACACAAGCCATGCCGAGGGCTAACCGCTAGCAGCTAGAGTGGCGGTGCTCCGGGGCTGCCGGGGAGACGAGTGCTAAGTGCTAGGACAAACCTTTAATGCTGCAGCGTGGAGCGAACCAGGCCGCGCGGCTAGGTGTCACCCCAATATGAAAGCGTTTATGAATATGGCTGCTAATGATGGATCACAGAGTCACCTTAGAGGGCGTGTCATGTTTAAACATGACACGGGGGGGGGGATTGGAAGGGGGGCTGGATAACGAAATGAACGGTTTAGTCGGTTTACTTCGTAATGCACCAACAGCGTTTAGAATAATTTCTGCTGTGTGCATTTGCACATACTGGCTATTATTGTTTGTGAGGTTGGTGTTCTTTTGAATGTATAAAACTGTGACTGTTAATGATTGTGCTGGTAGTCATCATTTGCAGTGCGCTCAATATTCATGTAATATTATATGTTTGAAAGGCAACCTCTCTCTGGGAAAGTTATGGTTTGCATTGTACGCTGTTGACATTGTAATATGAATTGGAAGTGTGTGAAATCAATGTATGTGTGTTTGTTTGTGAGTGTGTGTATGTTTGTGTGTGTGTGTGAGGGGGGGGGGGGGGGGGGGGGGAAGTGGGCACTCCTTAATTTGTCATCACTCACTGCCAACAAGAGGGACATAATCCTTTGCTGCCATTGGTTTTTGTTAACTGAAACTAACCACACACACACACACACACACACACACACACACACACACACACACACACACACACACACACACACACACACACACACACACACACACACACACACACACACACACACACACACACACAGCCATCATGTTCCCTGCCGGTCGATAATGGATTATAATTTATTTTTTTACGCATTTCAATACCGCCACCCTTTATGAAGCAAAAAGCCTTTTGAGTTCACAACGATGATAGACACAGAAAGCACCTTGTTAATAATAGGGAGATTGGCGCGCCTGAACGGACCACCACCGAGGTCAGAGCCAAAGTGGGCTGCTATGACGTCAGCCCTTGTTGCTGTTCGGAGCGAGAAGCTATTTATTGGGGAACATTGAGCTTCATAGTTTGAATCCCTGATGTTCATCGTCGTGTAAACAGCCAATACTGTAGACATGTATCACTTAGTAGTACCGAGTCAGTATGTACCAATACGTTATGCCAAGGGCATCAAGCAGGTCTACACTCTGACGCATGCGCTTCCAAATATCTGTCCAAACAGACCTATGCTATGAACGGTCACCTCCTCTGAATGTGTGGGGGTTACATGATAACGCCACTGGGCCTCGCCTAGGCCACGCCCGGGCCCCGCCCCCGCCCCCTCCCGCCCTGGCCCCGCCCCCGTACCGCCCAGGCCCGGCCCCCCGCCCCTTGCAGAATAAGGAGGCAAGCGCAGATCAACTGATTTGTTCCATCTGGCACTTTTAGTTTTTTGCCATCCCTGCACTTTCTCTGACAATCTTTGGCCGTCGCTATCATCCGCATGGCTGCAGAGTCTCCCTCCAGGCGGTCCGCAGGAAGGAAGCCGGTCTGCCCCGCTCCTCCTCCTCCTCCACACCCAGCCCTGTATCCGGCCTCCATCTCGCTATGTTCAAACCCTCATTGACACATGTGAAATAACACGCACCATCAAATGGAATGGACCCAGGCTCAATTTCCATTTTGACTGCAGATTCAATTTTAGATCAGGAGCAGTTTTGTCCACATGTTATTTCAGTCAATGGCTACAGATGCGACGGCTCCTATGCGGCTAATAACATTACTGTGAGGTTGCTGATCAATTTGAAGTTGATCCGTCAGATAATAGAAAAACAAGTTGCTCCAAAATGAATTATAATAATTGTTTTGTGTATGTTGGGTGAAATGATCCATTAACAATATCATTTGAAGCCTGTGAAATGGGCTGATAGCATACAAGACGGTATTCAACACCTCAGATAATCATTTTACCATAACATACATCATCTCCACAGACGCCACGGCTCATGGCTCATAAAATATATACACTGTGCCGGTTTCCAAACAGGTGGTTCTACATATTGAACTATTCTGATATTACACCGACTCGACAGTGATTACATTAACAGTGCTTACATTCTGGCTCAGGTCCGAAATACGCCGTATTGATTGGACACGGTCGGTGGAGTCAATAAGCCTCCGGAAGTCAATTCTCACCTCCTTCTTCCCTATCAAATATTGAACATGGCTCTATATCTTCACCAGCCCCCTGACTCCCCCATGTCTGATTAAGTTGCCAGTGGCTATGGTTCTACAGACTCCTCAATAAACAGCCCAGTGGAGGCTGAGCAGCCATCCATCCATCCAGCCATCCACAGCGGCCTGGAGGCGACCGTTCTTCAGACTCTAAGTGGTATTGGAGGAGTACGGGGATGTGTGTAATTGGATTAAGTCAACCTTAGTGGCTGCTCTATTCCATCCGTGGTCCTCTGTAAAATCACGACTTAGGTTCGACAAAGGCGCCCCTTCTTCCCTCTGTGCAGCGGTGGATGTCACATGATCACTGCGCGGTGGTGAGGCGGCGCGTCCTACCCCCCCCCCCCCCCTCTCAGAGCAACTCCCCGAGAGGGAGAGAGACACACAAAGAGAGCGAGAGACATGGAGACGGGGACGAGAGAGACAGACAGAAACAAAGGAAGGAGACAGAAAGGTAGAAAGAGAGGTGCAAAGAGAGTGAGAGACATGGAGTCAGAGAGAGAGAGAGAGAGAGAGAGAGAGAGAGAGAGAGAGAGAGAGAGAGAGAGAGAGAGAGAGATGGAAATGGAGAGAGAGAGAGAGAGAGAGAGATGGAAATGGAGAGAGAGAGAGAGAGAGAGAGAGAGAGAGAGAGAGAGATGGAAATTGAGAGAGAGAGAGAGAGAGAGAGAGAGAGAGAGAGAGAGAGAGAGAGAGAGAGAGAGATGGAAATAGAGAGAGAGAGAGAGAGAGAGAGAGAGAGAGAGAGAGATGGAAATGGAGAGAGAGAGAGAGAGAGAGAGAGAGAGAGAGAGAGAGAGAGAGAGAGAGAGAGAGAGAGAGAGAGAGAGAGAGAGACAGACAGACAGACAGACAGACAGACAGACAGACAGACAGACAGACAGACAGACAGACAGACAGACAGACAGACAGACAGACACAGACACAGACAGACAGACAGACAGACGGATGAAGACGGATGAAGACGGAGAGAGAGAGAGAGAGAGAGAGAGACAGACAGACAGACAGACAGACAGACAGACAGACAGACAGACAGACAGACAGACAGACAGACAGACAGACACAGACGGAGAGAGAGAGAGACAGACAGACGGATGGAGACGGAGAGAGAGACAGAGAGAGAGATACAGGGATGCAGAGAGAGAGACTGAGAGACAGATACAGAGAGAGAGAGAGCGAGAGAGAGACAAGAAAAGCGAGAGAGAGCCATAGACAGAGACAGAGAGAGACAAGAAGAGCGAGAGAGAGACATAGACAGAAACAGAGACAGAAAGAGAGACAGAGAGAGACGAAGAGATAGCGAAAGTGAGAGACAAAGAGAGCGAGAGAGAGACAGAGGCAGAGAGAGACAGGGAGAGACAAAGAGCGAGAAAGAGAGAGAGAGAGAGTGAGATAGAGAGAAGGGGAGAGAGAGAGAAAAAGAGAGTGAGAGAAGAGATAAGGAGTGCGAGAAAGAAAGGGACTAAGAGAGAGCGAGAGAGAGAGACAAGGAGATAGAGACATTGAGACACAAAGAGAGAGGCTGCAGACGAGGGAAGCGTCTTCAAAGTCTGTCGGCGCTGACAGACACTCCTGACCTTCTTCTGATTGACAGTCGCACAGAATTCATAAAGTCTTTCCGGTTGCTTCACAACGGTTCCCAGGAACCAAACTCTGGCGGAAGGCTTTCGGGGAGATGGGGTGGGGGGGAGGGAAGACAAGAGTGTGAGTGGAGGGGGGAGCTCAGATCAGTGCCAGTGCTTTATCGTGCCTGTTTGGCATTGTACACATGACAAGCTTACATGGAGGGCTGTGTTCTCTGTGGCTGTCTGTCAGGGAGCAGCTCCCCGAGCACCTGGGGCCCTGCTCAGGTGTTTAGCACTGAGGCCCTGATTATACTGACACACACATGGAGAAGCACACCCACAAACACCAACACACACCCACAAACACCAACACACACCCACAAACAACAACAGACACACTCATATTCACCAATACACACAGTCATATTCACCAATACAGTTATATTCACTAATACACACAGTTATATTCGCCAATACACACTCATATTCACCAATACACGGTTATATTCACCAATGCACACAGTTATATTCAGCAATACACAGTTATATTTGCCAATACACACTCATATCCACCAATACACACACTCATATTCACCAATACACAGTCATATTCACTCATACACACTCATAGAGAAACACACTTATATACATTTATGCACACTCCTAGAGAAACACATGCATATACACCCATACACAGTAATATACATCTATACACACTTATATACACCTAAACACACACATATGCACCATACATAGTCATGTAAACCAACAAACAGTAATATACACCTAAACACATTCATGTACAGACTCATTTAAACCTATACACACTAGGGCTGTCAATCCTCCCCTCAAATCATATTCGAATTTCTAATGCTTCTTATGTTGAATATTCGAATAATATTCGAATATTTTAATGTTTTTTTTATTATATCATTATATACACCGATACCATCCTATTATTAGGCCTACGTCCCGCGTCCACTAGAGGGCGCGTCAACCAAATCTGTTATGTAACATTTGCAACAAGTTTTACCAAATCAATACAAAACTTATATAAATACGTAAGATATAACGCCAGAAATATTCAAGCAATGATGTTTAATGAAGAAGCTGATGTTCAATCATTCAAATACACACACACACACTGCTATTTTACGATGTTATTCTTGGCTGTTTTGACCGTGGCTCTTCCTCAGCCGCTAACTGTTCTGCGTACTCCGAGTAATGCACTGAATGGAGGTGTGCGCTCATGTTGCTCGTAGTCGAGTGGTACTTTAACGACTTGCAGCATAATTTGCAAATGACGGGTTCTCTGGATGTAATCTTCCCGTTTCTCGATGGAAATCCGAAAGTTATGCTTTCCATCTCTGTGTCTGCTCGCGCGCTGCTTCCCAGCATCTTGTAAGCATACAATGCCGATTGCCGAACGTCACGACGCACGACGTTGACTTTCATTTGCGTCGTTGCTCGGCAAAAGTTAAATGTAATTCTTGACTTGTCAATAAAATTTGCTAAAAAATAAATTAAAAAAAGTTCGAACGTTAGTTGCCGCACTCGAATGTTCTCATTTTTAAAAAATTCGAATTATATTCGAATAGCGAAGTTCGTTTTGACAGCCCTAATACACACATTCACTTACACACCCACATACACCAATAGGAAGACCACTTTTTAAGGTATTCAACAATTAAACTAGTTTCAATTAAACTAGTTTTTACTAGTACTTCAACATAGAGTATTTTTCTACTATTTCATTGACTAGAAATTATCCTCTTTTCAAATTACAGAAACAGATTATTCTGCACCGGAAATGATGTGGTTCTTCTGTCAAAAGTGGACTTATTAAAGGGAATATGAGTTCAACTTTAATGTTCGTCTTTGAACGGGAGGCTTTTTGAGTAAACGTTCACGAAGAAATGTAACTCACACACGCATATAAGTAGTCAATTTGCTCAAGGCAAAAAACGTTGTGCACTTGAATTAATGTGAGCAGGACTCATACATATCTAATTCCTGCTGCTGGTGTCACTACCAACTAAAAGTGACCACTGATATGAATAATATTAAAAGCGCTTTAATATTGTATCCTGCCTGAGGATACAGATGGAGGCTATCTAAAACACACGAGCTTGTAGAGGGATAGCCTGGCTTGTGTTACATGTAAATGTTGGCTGAGGCCGTTGAAGCAGATCTGTGTGTGTGCGTTTTTATTTGTGTGTTTGTGTATGTGTATGTGCATGCGTGCGTGCGTGCGTGTGTGTGTGTGTGTGGAGATGACTGGAGCCAGAGGCAGTGAGAGGGAGGCAGTCGTGGTGAGGGAGAGGAGAAGAGGAGGCAGAAGAATAAACACAGAAGAGGCTTTTGAGAAAAGGAAAAGGAAGGACCAAAAACAATTGGAGCAGGATTAAGCCCATCTCCACTCCTGGGGGCCTCTTGAGAGGCCATTGCAGTGGAAAACCTGAACTTGGGCTATATTTCACACTTATCTTGTGCATTTTTTTTTTTATGATCGTCTCCCGACTGAAGCTATGAAAAGTGGGCGTACAAGCCTCTCCGATTTGCGGCTACGGCAGATGATACTGACAAATGAAGGCTCATTTCAACAGGGATTGTTTGTTTGCTGCAACAAATATGCATTTAACTAGTGTTGCCCTCACATTCCTAATGTATGATCGGCGATAATAGCAACAACAAGCATTCAAATTGTTTCTTGATTAAGAGCGATACGCTAGAAACACGTAGCAGCTTTGAGTAACTGCATATTTACAGCCAATTTACATTGGCAAAAAAATGAAATATGATTCTAAAGTAAATGAATTGCAAAGAAATATACACAAAATGCATCTCTTTTTGGGCTTGAGTTGGTAAATAAGAGCACAGCTAACAACTAAGACAATACCATTCTCAGCGAAAACCTACACACAATGCACCATGTGCACACACACACACACACACACACACACACACACACACACACACACACACACACACACACACACACACACACACACACACACACACACACACACACACACACACACACACACAGTGATCCATCCATTTAAACCTTCCAAATGTGTGGGAGCCAACATTTGTGAAAAATAACCATGTAGAAATAGGGTGGAATATAAAACACTGAATACAGCTGCAGGGTGAATATGAGGAGTTTAAAGCCTCCTTATCTGTAGGCTGCATTAGGAACAGTCTTTCACTTCCCTCTGCCAAGGAATAGCAGAATAAGAATAAGTCCAGGTGAATTAATTTATATTTAGAAGTCTGGTTCAGTACCAGTAAAGGAAATTCTTCCCCCCAAAAAATTCTAAATGAAATAAATGAAAATACAAAAAATAAGAAAAAGCATAAATCTTCCAAAAAGACGAACGACATATCATCCAAGCTACTCTCTTCTCTTATACCTCTTCAAGTCAAGTCCAGTGGATTTTATTTAAATAGCTCTTAATCACGTTAATCTCAAAGGGCTTTACAGGCCATATTTAAGACTCCCCCTAACCCTAGCTCCAAGAAGGGAATAATAAAAACTCCCTTAATTCTCAAGGAAGAAACCTTGAGCTGAGTGGGGGATTCCCATTGGGGGATTCCCATTCCCAGGGATGGTTGGTAGCGTAATGGGCCCATAATGGACAAACATAGAATTACATTTTAATGACAATGTATATCAGTACTGTCCATGTTGATTGCTGGTGAGCAGGCTGGAAGCCTTCAAGTGGGCTGGCCCATGGCCTTCTGCGAAACACATTCCAATCTAAAAGTCTAGATTGACTAGCCCCACCCCTCCCATTGGCTGCCAGTTTTCTCATGAATTTTAAGACATTTCCCAGAATGTTTTCATACTCTTTTGGTCAATGCCCCAGGGAGCCTATTCTCCTTCCACCCCCTCCCCCCCCCCCCCCCCCGCCCCCTCTACCACCTTTCCCTGACCCTCCCCCTCCCAGACGGGATGTGAGGTCAGAGTATGATCGAGGGAGTTAAGGGCAGGCAGGCGGGCGGGGCAGGACGTCGGCGGGGCCGGGGGGGGGCGGGGGGGGTGTTGGCTGGATGTGTGAAGTGTGTGTGAAAGGGATAAGTGTGTGAGCAGCGCGGCGCTCAGCTCGAGGGGGCACACCGTTGCCAACACCTAAGAGAGATCCACGCCGTTCCAAATCCAATCCCACGCATGACCACTGGGAGCGGGGGCGCGGCGCCGCTGTGTTCCCGGGCTCCTCTCTGAGGCGTTAGCTCCGCGGGCCGGCTGATAATCAGGGTAGGGCCTTCCTGCTGTCAGGAGACACAGCCCCCGCCTGGACCTGCCCGCCGGGGCCTCCGCCGCATACATATTCATACACAACATGGCCACCTGTAGGGGCTGCTACGGGGGCACAGGGGGCCGCAGCCCGCACTGGCTATCTCTAACACACACACACACGCACACACACACACACCGAATACATACACAGTCTCTCACACACACACACACACACACACACACAGACACGCGCACTGAATATGTAAACACAGTCTCTCGCGCACACAATCTCTCCCACACACATAGAATATACACACCTGCACTAACACACAAACACACACACACCCCACAAAGAACTTACGGACACGCACGTACAGGGGTACGTATGCACACACACACACGCAGACACAAACGCACACGTATGTATGCACAAAAACTGTATACAATAAACACACAACGACAGACAGACAGGCACACACACACACACACACACATATATATGCATTTATATATAGAGAATACACGCAAAACTCTATCCATAGAAGCATTGTTCAGCAGCGTTACCGTACTATGGGTGTCGCAGCAGGTTCTTTATTTGTATTAGCGTGTCTGTTCGTTAGTATGTTCATTGATTGCATTAATATTGATTGAATGTAATTATTTTGTGTCACACTTCTTGGAGTTCTGGGGTGTAGGTAGGTGTCAGTTCATTCAAATGAATTGCTCCATAAAATGAAAATAGCATTTAGTATGATAACAACAGCATTTCACAGACCAAGGTTTCTTTGCTATTAACGGTGTTACGGTGAGCAAACAACAAAATAACAAATGGATTGTATTGGTTGCCTATCATATAGCCTCCATATATTGTTTGTGTGTGGGAGTGTGTGTGTTTGTTTGTGTTTAGGTGTGTGTTTAGGTGTGTGTGTTTAGGTGTGTGTTTAGGTGTGTGTGTTTAGGTGTGTGTGTTTAGGTGTGTGTTTAGGTGTGTGTTTAGGTGTGTGTTTAGGTGTGTGTGTGTGTGTGTGTGTGTGTGTGTGTGTGCGCACACACACACACACAGGTGCCTGTGTACATGTGTTCATCCACTCATTTGTGCTGGGTACGTATAGGTGTATCGATGTACATGTGTTCACGTCTGTGTGTGTTCATGTGTGTGGGTTGTACCTCCAGGGCCTTCCTCTTGCTGTTGAGCAGCTTGGAGATGTCCCTGGCCACCCTCTCCACCAGGTCCTTGGGGTTGTTCCTCTTGATCTCAAACTGGCTCTTCTTCTCGTTGTAAATCTGCAGAGGACATTAAAGATCAGGTTAGCGATGCACGAGTACTGCATCATCCCAGGCTTCATCCAGGCTCCACCTTCGCATTCATTCAACCTCAGCCCACTTGAGACGTCAGTGTCAATAAGATGCATGTCGCCTTGCCAGTGACCTAGCATTCCTTGTTCATTCATTCATCATCATCATATGCCCCATGACTACTTCAGCAGTGTCATACCTAGATATAGTCATTTGTAATCCGAATTGCCACTCTGGCAAAAAATATATCCAATCACTTAATGGGAACCACACCTATTTGTCTTGTCAATATGGGATCTCGTACCGAGCCTGTACAGCCAGCTATTGTTCTACATTTTTCATGAAGCCGAGTGGCCCACTCTGCCGGGCAATACAAATGAACCCATGAGTGCAAAGCATCCTGGAGAACATGTGTGTTTGCTCTCGTGGCAACACAAGCAGATCTGCAAATATTGTCTGGAGACTAAACAAAGCACAGTTGGTGGACCCCCCCCCCCTGTCCCCGCTGCGCTGCGTGCTAGCGGAGCTAACCACGGGTCGGACTCTCGCTGGCAGTGCACTTAGCTAACCAGCTGCGGGTCGGCTGAGCTAAACTGTCAAATGCAAACACAAGCATATGTCACAGACAATTAGCGGGTGTTAGTGTCGATGGATATCAGACGGGAGTCAAAGAAGAGGACGAGGAAGAGGACGAGGAAGAGACAGCGAACACGAGACTCTGACGGGATACGCAGAGTGGAACCCGGGTTGCGGCCGGACACTGATAGGCTGTCGGATGTTTCTAGAAGGTGTGTGTGTGTGTGTGTGTGTGTGTGTGTGTGTGTGTGTGTGTGTGTGTGTGTGTGTGTGTGTGTGTGTGTGTGTGTGTGTGTGTGTGTGTGTGTGTGTGTGTGTGTGTGTGTGTGTGTTAGATGCTGAGTCAGTACACCCGGCTCTCTGGTAGCTCTCAACAGTTGTAATGGACAACAGATCACCACTTAGGGAATTAGCACTTATCCTGTAGCCATTACACTAAGGTTCCACCACAACTCCCTCCCTTTGCAAGAATGAGGAGCCTGTCCATTTTCCATTCTTAAAAGCAGTGAACTTTGGCTTTGGTTTATTTAACTCTGTTTTAGCTACAATTGAACCCTGACACAGGTCAGCGGCTGAGTGTCCATAAAGGAAAGTGCTGAACACGGCAATTTTGGGCGATTTAAGTGCTTCATGTATTCTTTTTTGGGGGGTTGGCGGAACATTTTCTGTGAGTTGCTATCATACTGCACTTCTCTGGCACGCTTATCAGGCTCCTTAATGAAATAGCACTCCGAGGCAAGATGGGTGTGTTGATGCTCACTGATAAGAAGAAGAAGAAGAAGAAGAAGAAGAAGAAGAAGAAGAAGAAGAAGAAGAAGAAGAAGAAGAAGAAGAAGAAGAAGAAGAAGAAGAAGAAGAAGAAGAAGAAGAAGAAGAAGAAGAAGAAGAAGGAAGAGGAGGAGAAGTAGAAGAAAGAGAATGATAAGGAGAAGGAGAAGAAAGGATACTCTGATAGCTATTGCTTTTGCTGCAACTGAGTCAGGCTGAAAACAATTATGTAAACCCTGGCCATCAACAAGCCCACTAACAGCAGGCGAGTCCAGGCCACGGACGCTCTGGCCGTGCCAGCCAAACACTCTGGCCTGATTGCGCGCTGACGGCCTCCCTTTGGCCATCCTCTGATAGGAAGCACAATCTCTGTCCAGGCTAGCGCTTAGACGAAACAAGGCAGAATGACACATCACATTCGGCTGGTGTCCATGTATTCCTATGCCCCCCGCATATGCTTATTCAAAACAGAGTGGGAATATAATGTTAAATATGGAGTTTGTTAAAAAAGAGTGGAAGCATGTGCAAACATACAGGTGGCTCAATTCCAAAAAAAAAATTTTAATGAATTTCTTTCATTTCGTGCTTCAATTACTCAACATGTAGGAGTCATTAGTCTGCAATTCAACCCGCGCACACAAACACATCCATGCACAGTGCATGTGTGTGTGTGTGTGTGTGTGTGTGTGTGTGTGTGTGTGTGTGTGTGTGTGTGTGTGTGTGTGTGTGTGTGTGTGTGTGTGTGTGTGTGTGTGTGTGTGTGTGTGTGTGTGTGTGTGTGTGTGTACTCGTGCTCACACAGTCTCACACACACACACTTGGAATTACACACCGTCTGTGAGGGCTTTTCTCAAGGTGGAAGAAGCCATTAAGGGAATCTTATTAAACCATAAAACAAGAGTGAAGTTTTTCTCTGCTCCATTGCCAGACTACAAGCCCCTGACTCTTTTAAGTGATGCATTTTTCGACTCGATTTAAAAACCATGTCGAATTTGTTTTTGAATCAATATTCACTCTCCTAATGTGCACCGGTGCTCTCAGAGAAAGGCCTCCTCTTCCTAGAGAGCCCTGGCCACCTGTGAGCTAAGCCTTCCCAGCTTAGAAAATAACATAAATAAATACAGCTAATGAGAGATTTTGTACTATTCTATATAATGTTATATATGCCACGGTATCTTCATCATGCCATATCCCCCAAAATTGTTTTTGTACTCTTGCTGTACTCACCCTTTAAGCAACTTAGTGATTAAAGGATTTAGCTGGTTGGTTAAGACTACTGGTTAATTGTTGACATCGTCTATAATCAGCCATGATTTTTGTTCAACCCCCTCTCTCGTCAGCCAATTCTGAAACTGGGCCGTTTGCTAGCTATGGACATCCATTATATTCCAAATACAGTGTTAAGCAGCATCCACTGCAATTTAAAAAAGGCAGCCACAAGAACAACCAAAAGAATATCAGTTAAAACAAACAAACAACATTTTAACAATATGGACATAAAAACAAAGTTAACATTTTATTCAAAGGCTAATCTATGGAAAAATAAATTCAGGGGTTGCAGACAGCCCGGCAGATGTAACAAATTGAGGGGAGACGGTTCTGGAGAGATGGAGCCATCACGATAAAAGCACGGTCACCTTTGATTTAAGGCCGGAGCGAGGAATAACCAGAAGTCCTTGATCGGACGATCTGAGCGATCGACCGGTCGAATAAGGGATCAAAGGCATAGCAGTCGGAGCCGGAGCTAGGCTGTGCAGAGCTTTATAAGTGAGTAGAATTAAGAAATATATCCTATACCACATAGGATGCCAATGGAGGGAGGCGAGAATTAGGGTAATACGAGACCTACTACGGCTTGATTTGATCAACAGCCTGCCAGCAGCATTTTGCTGTAAGGCGATTCAGTGCAGCATGGTTAAGACATGTGAAAAGGGAGTTACCGTAGTCTAAACTGAAGGAATTTATGGTATCAGTTGGTCATTATGTTGGTGTTAGTAGCCAGGGGAACATAACACCGCCCACCCCTCTCAAAAAATTATCTGATCAAAAAATGATCAAACGGCGATTTAAAAACGTACTTGTGATTGGCCCTGCTTAATCTGCCTTACAATCTGATGAAAATACACATCTTTCAACACTTACCCTGTTGACTTATTAAATGTTGCACTGCACTAAAGTTCTGAGTTATCAGACGGCCTATAACACAACCACTCACTTCGTACAGAATTCCAACTGCACAACTAAATTCTAACTGCACAACTCGATATCTGTGAGCATAAGGAAGGCAAGGAATTTCCAAATTAAATGGGTGGGTTTGCTCATTTTTGGGCCCCTGTGGAAAAGACAACTTCGATCCCCGCCTCCTCATAGCTGATTGTCGAGGTGTCCCTGAGCAAGACACCTAACCCTGCTCTAGATGAGCTGGTTGTTGCCTTGCATCGTTGACTCCACCGTTTGTAAGTATATGTATGCGTGTGTAATACTTTCATAGTTGACTCTGCCGAATAGATCTGCATTAATGATTGTCGTTTTGGATAAAAGTATCTGCTAAATACCCTAAATGTAAATGTAGATTTGTAGACAATGTCAAAAATGAACCTTGGGTCTTCTTAGCAAACAGGCTAAATCCTTCAAGTACAATCTCCGTAATCACGATTCACCTTTTTCTCTGTACAGCTGAACTTCAAATCTGTCATCCCAGCCCCCCGCCATCAACCCACCCACCACCCTAGACTCTGACTCCCGAGCTCTGTTGGGGTGCGTTCCAGTCCATTTCCAGCCCTGGATATTTTGGCTTCATAAAGCAGGCAGAAGACGGGGTTTGTAAAGTGGAAAAGCTGTCATGAAAAATGTGCCATTTAATTAGTTACCAGAAACAAACAGCCGTCAAAGCCGTTGCGAATACCAAACTAGCATGAGTGTGTCCTACGGTATGTGTGATGTGATTACGCAACACATCAAGTGCAAAGCGGTTGGCACACGGAAAAGAGTGTTTTCAAATGAAACCCTGTCTGATACACAGGGAGAAAACCCACGGGAATCAAGCCAAACATACACGCGGCAATAGTCCATGCCCTCCTGTGATACCCAAAGGAACCAGGGAGGACCCACAGAGTTAATAGACTGCGATGTATACCGCCACAATGGCCAGAGTCACCTCTCTGACCGGCTGGACATCCCGGGCCTCCAGGGTATTGGCTCAGGTGAGGTCTCAGTGCTCTCTGATTGGCCATCGAGCTGTGCTCTGAACCAAGGATAACTCCAGGGCTAGGGCCATCAGGCCCACTATCATTCAGCTGGGGAGAAGAAGGGCCGCCGTTGACGGACAGCTCACATTTATATAGGTTATGATTGGCCTGAGGAGCTTTAAATCCCCTTCAGCCGAGGGGTTTCAGACGAGTGGCCATCACCACTGTGGGGCCGGGAGCGCATCAGCCTCGCCGAAATTATGTTTCGGCTTTTGAGCACTTTCGCTCAGGTAATGGGTCGTTTATAGGAGAGAGAAATCACGTTCTGTGACAAGAAGTTTACTCAGTATTATTGAAAAAAAAAACTAGAAGGATAAGTTATTAATATGGAAAATAACACTTTTTATCGGTCAATCTTAAATTGAGGTACTTTATAGTCAAATGGAAATATTAACATAACCCATATTTTTGTGTCACTCTGCGGTTAATGCATTTCATAGTTGATTTAGGGACAACTAATATGTTTTTGACATCATAGACAAGGTCAAATGTGACAGCCAGTCATTTTAAAAGCTGAAAGCTCCGGAGAAATTAGGGAAACATCAAAGATGCAGACGCCATTCTCCAAAGTATGAAAAATACTGAGACATTAGCGTCACTAGGGTCTAGACAACTCAATGAAAACGCTCAATAAAACAAAACTTTGACATACCATTCCTATTGACATTAGGCTCACAGATGGCAGCCAAGGTTTCTTTAATTTAACAACCTTTCAAAGCCCTGGTACAAAATAAAAGTGTCCAAAAATAGGAAGAATCAAAACCTATGCATGCCTGCACAGGCAATTCAATGGGACAAAATAATGAAGAATGCATACCAACAACTGAAAACAAATCCCTGGCAAAGAAAGAATAAATTGGAATCAGGTTTTTTTGTGAAGTTTTTTGTGCATAGCCCACACAAGAGAGTGGAGAGATAATGACATGTATGGACGGGAATGGCTTTGGAAACAAAATGGTGGTGCTTATCGCTACCACCACGGAGTCAGGGCTGGGGCCTGTGAACAGCGTCCTGTGAAGGCCTGTCGCTCTCTGAGCCAGAGAGCAGAGCTGGCTTGTCTCGCATAGAACCGTCTGCTTTCAAACACGCACAATACAACACACAACCAACATCGTCCAATATTTATTATTTCTCTTACACAGACCAAAAAACAGGAACATACACACTGCCACACGAGCGGAAACACAAACACACACACAAACACACAAACACACACACACACACTTGCATGCGCACAGCACAAACACAACGCAACGACATACAATCCCATATGCAAATTGGCATGTGCCTAAACACGCACTCGAGCGTAATATTCATTAGCAGTGATCACTGGTTCCTGTTCCAGGCTCAGTGTCAGTGTAAACACACAGATGGGATGCGAACGGAAGGAGGAGAAGGGGGGGGGTCCAGAGATTCCTAGTTATGAAATGGAAAACCCGGCTTGTCTCTATCAACATTCATCACTGACGAGGAGTCAAGGACACACGGTCCTTCACGGGCCTCCTCTCTGCGTCTCGGCCCCAGGCGGCGGGCGACCTTGAACCCCTGACTGCTGTCTCATCCTGCGTAGCGTTTGTGTTACTAGCGCAGCACGTCTCGTGCCAGGGATAACAATGTGTCTGTCATTCGCACACATCATTTGTTTAACCAACTGCAAAAAAAAAAAAGGCAACAAACAAACAGTTGCCTTTATAAAAAAAGTGGGTGTTATTCTCTGGAACTTCCGCCTGTTTGCTCCGGCAGCACTAGCACTCCGGTAGGCGTTTCTCTTGTTCGTTTGAGAGTGTTTTTCTGCCCCCCCCCCCCATCTCTTTCTTCTCTGTGTCTCGCAGCAAGGTGAGTGGCTTATCTCTCCGGGTAAGGCCAGCCACAACAGGCGCTGTCTGGCTGGCGCGGTGGCGGCGGCGGCTGACAGAGACAGATGCCGCGTCATTAAGGAATATTAGTGGGCTTCGTCGAGCAGATCCAGACTCTTCTGTGAGCCCCACAGAGGAAACAGTTCAATAAGGAGCTGGAGGATAGAGGGGGAGAGAGGGGAGAGCGAGTAGAGAATGGAGAGGTAGGAGCGGGAGGAGAGGGGAGAGAGTAGAGAGGGGAGAGGGAGGGGAGGGGGGAGAGGCAGGAGAGGGAGTAGGGAGTGGAGAGGAAGGGGCGGGAGGAGAGGGGGGAGGGAGGAGAGGGTGGAGAGGGAGGAGAGAGACTAGAGAGGGAGGAGAGGGAGGAGAGAGGGGAGAGGGAGGAGAGAGGGGAGAGGAAGGAGCGGGAGCAGAGGGAGGAGGGAGGAGAGGCAGGAGAGAGGAGAGGCAGGAGAGAGGAGAGGGAGGAGAAGCAGGAGAGCGAGCAAAGGGGGGAGAGAGGGGACAGGGAGGAGAGGGTAGAGAGACGACGACAGAGCGGCCAGGGGCGGCGGCGATGGCTGCAGCCTCGGCGTGGTTCGATAAGAGACGACGACACCGAAGGCGTCGGAGAGAACCAGACCGATGCGTTCACCGTGGATGTGCGTGTTGGTGGGTGGAGGGGAGGGTACTGTCTCTTGGAGGTAATTCTCTCCCGTCTTGGATGGAAAATCCGGGGACACAAACATATGTGTGCCTTAAGGGGATCCCTAGCGGACTGTTTAGCGTTAATAACTAACTAGAGTCGTTTGGTTTGTCGACAGCCCACGGCGTCACGTGTTTTATAAATAACTGAAAACAATAAGCTTCCAAACATTACATTTGTGTGCATTTGAGGACCACTAGAATTATGCCATGGGGCACACGTAAACATTACAGACCAAAAAAATATTACTTTGAGTCAAATTGCAGCAATACCAATAAGTGTAATATCATACATTTACGGAATAATCGAGGGAGCAGTAATGTGTTCTCCTCAATGTAAAACGCTACACTTTTTTACTTTGTCGTTCTTCTTCCCTGTGGAGATGGAAAACTAAACATTTATGCATTTTACATGAGACCAGCAGTGTTGATAACCATAGAAAAGCCTCCTTCTTACCATTAGCATTTCAAAAATCGATGTGAGGTTTTTTGTCCAAAGAAATCCTTCAATAGTGTTTAAGGATTAGGTGAGCCTACCTAAATGTAGGCTACAGACACAATTGGTCGAGTCCAGAAATGTTTGGATTACAATCAAACATCCAAGCCACTATTCTGCTATTACATCATTCAGCTTGTGAATGAAGTATTAGGAGCTTTTGAATTGTGACAGGCCACAGTATAACCATGTAGGTTGTGCTTGAAAAGAGTACAGAATTCCATTCCGCGTGTGGAAGATATAAATTCAAGGACCATGGTACCATACTATACGCATTTAGGCTGTATATGACAACTATGGAAGACTTCCACACAACATCCAAGCAGAACAAAACAGTCCTACAAAGAGAAAAAAATAAGTCAAAGCAACAATTCCTCCTGGGCCACCAGCTCAGAAAACAAAAGCACGGCTAAATATGTATGTCCGCGCCCGGGGGAGAAGGGGTTGAGATTAGTCTCAGAAGATAGAATGTGTAGTCGTTGAGATTGTCAAAGCGGTAATGCACACGGGTTTGAATCTCAGCCGTGCACACATAGACCAAAACCGCACACATGTAAACAAATACTGCACAAACAGAAGGAGGGGAGAGAAAAGAAGGATGAGCGCCTTCTAATCTCTCTGCAGCAAGAAGACAGAACGGCGTGTATACACCTCCAGGTAGGATATTACTCAAATGTAGCAATTTGTGCTACTCGCTATCTTCATTAGGTGCTATGTTGTCACTGGCAGGACAATTATCTACATCATTACTATACTCATCGTCGTCATCATCATTAGGGTACTGATGGCCAGGAGACAGGGCAGAGAATATCAGAGAGGTTTTTCTTGTGAGAGTTACTGAGAAAAAGTTACCCATCCAAGTTTGTTTAAGCTATTTGTTTGAGCTATTTGGTCGTTTACTACGAAATTAGTCTAGTGTAGTGGGAATTGGACCCAGTATTAGACCCAATATCATAATGTACCATCTATGCTCGTGGTCACCGTTCACAATAACAATATACACAAATTAAAAAAGTTAATTGGTTAAAACACACCCCCATTCATCTGGTCAATGTCGCACCAGGCCTCGTTGGTGTATTTTCTGAACAGGCTTTCCTCAACAGTGGTGATTTGTTAGAGCCTGAAATCATCCTCAACTTGATCATCACAGACTCCACAGGAAGAATGCGTGGAAAACGGTTATGAAGAAGAACAGGGATGTTGATATTGCCGTTTGCCGGTTGGCTACGTCTGCTACGACTGCATGCCTTAGAAGCTCATCTCCAAATGGAAATTTGCGAGCATGTAATCAGCTGCAGAAGAACAAAAGCTCCCCACATCACTGCAGAAGGTGTTCAGATCAGGCTCGCCCTGGCTCATAATATAGGCTACCGATGGTGTCCTGGCCAACCGCCAACGCTTCGTCGGGAAGCTGATTCTCTATTCTCAGGTAGTGCGTAGGCTTGATACCTCTGCCAACTTCCTCCATCATGGCCGTCACCTGCTCTGGCTTACAGAAAGACAGCGAGGCTTTTTCAAGCCGGTATTCTAAAGTGGAAAGCAGAATGTGTGCACATTGTTCCTCTCTTTGAAGGATTTGGTTTCAAACGTCAGAAATAGGAATGGTTCTCTGGAGATGGATAGTTGACGTCATGTCATGGGGTCAGTGAGAAGCTTAAGCCTTTTTCAGGTTCAGAGTCATGTCAAGTCGAGGCAGATGTGGCTCTAGGCCCCTTCGAAGGGCCAGGTTGAGGCTGGGCAGAGGCTGGGAGGAGGCACACGTGCCTCTAGGTGGAGGCTGGAGCTGTGAGGCTATTTTGGAGGAGTTTGGAGGCAGCTGCCTCATCTGAGAATAATACAGATAGGGGATCCCACTGTTGTAGAAGGTTGATGCCACGCCCAAGAGAGAGTCCTCTTGAGGATGCCAGCTTGAGAATCTTTCCCACATCTGTATCACAGAGTCTTTGAATGTCACGCAGAGTTGCCGTTCTCTTGATACTCTTATCAAGATAGTGAAATATCATGTTACGGTATTCTTCTGTAGTGACACGAAGTTGCCTTGATGCTCTTTCTGCCGCAGCGAGGATTAGGTGACATGCACAACTAGACATATAAATATTGGGAATTTGTGCAGAAATGCTGCCAAACCTTTGAAATGCCAGCAGCACTTTCTGAAGCAAAAACTCACACAATGTTTCCATGGTGTTGCCCTCTTCTTCATTTCCAAATCAGCTACATCAAATAGTCCTCTAGCATTTATTGATTCACAGATGTTTAGCTCCACTAGCTTTTAATAAAGCTTGAATTGTAATTTTTGAAGAATTGGGAGGAATAAGAAAACCTTGTCATCTCCAAATATGGGAGATATTTTACATCAACTGCCATCATGTCTTTAATGTTATTAAATATGCATAAGTCATGGAAATATACAATCAATACAATGTATGACAAACAACACTATTCTGCAATGTTGTGTCATTATCCATAAAGTATTCATTACCTGAACCTCCTTGGTGGCCGTCTATCTGTCTTGACAGCTGTCTACTTTAGGTAATGCTCTGGCTGTCATTCACGACAGTTTCCTTATCTGACTTATTAGAATTATGAATAACATGCATTAAAATTATTAGCTATACTCACATTATAAAACACTCGTTATAAAACAAACTTTGGGGGGGAAATACATATGACGCCTCCGTGTTTGGTCTCAGGAATCAGTACGATTGATTATCGTGATATCATCCCCTCCAAACAATGCAATATTATTAAGAACCCATGAATATTTAATAAATATATATAAAAGGTCCAGTTTTAAATCACAACTCATACCTGCGTACCCTCACCCAGAGTTGCATAGCTGGGACACAAAAAAGCATGTCTGTTGCCAGTCGAGCAATATGCTGTTCATTCATGTGTGTGTGGCCACATACACTTTGGGTGCCAATGCAAAAAAAACGTCGGCCCTCCAGACATTAATTAGCTAGCTAGCGCTGACACAACCGTCGCCAACGAGCGCATCACAGTCCCACCAGGACACAAGCTGTGCGTGCAACCGACCACACCGAGAGCAAATGAGACCGACGTAGACAAGCAAAGAGCGCCTGAAAGTCCCTTCCTCCCACCCGGTAACCTTTAAGTACTACTCTCTCAAGGCAGCCTCTCATTGGCTCCGTCAGCAGAATCAAAGCAATCGCGGAGGGACTCTTGTGAGAAGAGCACAGTGAGGACTAAGACCTCCGTCAAGACACAGCCAACTTGGCCATTGGACAGTTCCCCGATGAGCACGAGACGAGAGGGGGGGGGGAAAGAAGAAAAAGAGAGAGAGAGAGAGAGAGAGAGAGAGAGAGAGAGAGAGAGAGAGAGAGAGAGAGAGAGAGAGAGAGAGAGAGAGAGAGAGAGAGAGAGAGAGAGAGAGAGACAGAGAGAGACAGAGAGAGACAGAGAGAGAGAGAGAGAGAGAGTAAGTGAGTGATAGAGAAAGAGAAAAGAGAGAGTGAGAGATGGGATTGGGCCATTCACATGACCCAGTGGGATGACCTAGCCCATCACACTTCATAACTCCTCCTCCTCCCCCCTGCAGCCCCCCTCCTCCACCCTGCTGGGGGTATCTGTCTTCCGGACAGAGATAAACAGTAGTCTCTTTAGGAACTGCTGAGGGTGGTGAGTTGTTTTTCCTTCATCCACTAGCTTTCTCCAACAGACAGCTTTAAATATCCTCCCCCAATCCCACATTATTCTTCTCTTAACCCCCCCCCCCCCAACACACATTTATCTTATTTCTTTGCTCCATCTCGCTCTCACTCACACACCCCTCCTAACTCAATGCGTTCCAGTAGTTCTTCTTAAGAGGTCTGCTCGCTGTCCCAGTTATGGCTCTGCCAGCGAGGGGAGCTGCCTTATCAAACACAATCAATGTATCCCCCCATGCAGTAACATCAACTGTGTGTGTGTGTGTGTGTGTGTGTGTGTGTGCGCGCGCGCGCGCGCGCGTGCGTGCGTGCGTGCGTGCGTGCGTGCGTGTGTGTGTGTGTGTGTGCGTGCGTGCGTGCATGTGTTTGTTTGTAAACGTTCACACACACATTACACACATTGACTTAGTTTGGAGGCGTAGTAAATGTTTCGCCTCAAGTAACAGTGTGTTCAAGACAGTGTGATTAGATACATATTACATCATGACTGTATGGATGTGTGTGTGTGTGTGTGTATGTGTGTGTGCGTGTGTGCGTGTGTGTGAGTGACTCTCTCTTTCAGTCTCTCTGTGTCCATAGTTTCTCCTAAATGTTCCCCACACCCCGGTGATTACCATGCCAATTCCACGCCACAGGAAGCCTGGCGCTCATCCAACACTTAGTCTGTCTATTTAACCATAACAGCGATAATAGTAACCAGAAGGCTCACACAATAACATGCTAGCTAGCCAATCGTGCCAACACTGCTCTCACAGGATTGTTCCACCTAAGGGTTGTGAGAGGAAGAACAACATGGGAACATAGAACCCTAACAATCGAGGCCAACAATGAAATATTCAGTCGGAAGGAATTAAACATATTTTTTTATCAAATATGTTCATTTTAGAACGTCTTTAATATTATATGGGGCAAAATCTTATAAAGCTACTAGCATAGGTTGCTACTAGAATAGGAAGTAGGCTAGTAATGCATCAATCCAACCATCTCCATCCAATGGAGAACGGATGGATGCAGTGGTTTGGTTTAGAGCAGAGATGGTTCTCCATCGATATTAACCAAGGCCCAGATTAAGCGTGGGGCAAATGTTCGTGGAGCTCTTCTCCAAACTCTTAAAACCAAATTTTTCCTAGCATGGTTGGAAAGAAGTTCAAACGTGATCTAGACTTTAAATTGAGATTCCTCAGTCGTTTTCAGGGAGAGTCGAGGCTCCGATGCTTCAGCTCTGTCCTGGCTCTGGCATCACAAGTACTGCCATCACCATATTGGAGCCCAGCCTACATGTCGTCACGTGTTGTGCTACGCTGCTCCCCAAGCCAAGGAAGCTCCTTTGTAATGCAGCACACATATGGACAAAGGGTTTTTCATCAACATCCATCACAAGCAATCCAAACATCACAAAGTGCAAAATGGTTGCTTGATAAGAGTAAGCAATTGGAGTGAGACAGGAATAGCGCTGTAAGTGGTTGGGAGCCACAGTGGATAGCAGACTGCACGGCGCTACTCAGAGAAGCAGGTCAACTGCAGTGTTGTTCAACTAAGAAATGACAACGGAACAAGCAGAAGATGTACAATACTCGTTTGTTATGCAGTGTTTCACACTGTCCAATGCAAATCCCCAGGTTCCATATCACACTGTCTGGTCGGGAACAGGGCGTTATTGCCTTCAAAGTAAAAGCCCAGATCGTATTACGGATACATTAACCGCTCTGGGATTTATTCCCAATACCTCCTAGTGCAGAAGGATACATGGGCTTGCCAACTCCTCAGTTTCTTCCACAAGAACTAATGTACCCAGGATATTACCTGAGTGACAGTCGCTTTGGCTGCCATTTTTCTCTTGGCTTCACTTATCTATGCCTCACAACGGGCACAGGCAGCGCCAGCAAGGGAGGCGGCGGGGAGAATAGAAAGACAATTTAAAACCACAATGAAGATTACGTTACAAACCTCCCAGACTGAATATTTAACCCTGCTGAAAGGTGATACGGGATGGGGGGAGTGGGGGGGGTGCGGGGGATTTCTGACTGACTCTGGAACTCAATTTAACCTCCGGCATGTGAGACAGGGATGATGTAAGGGCCTCAAGGCGGGCCCCGGGGGCGAGGGCCCCTCTGTTCTGATGCTGTGACACCCTGAGGCTGTCTGCGGAGCCTGATAGAGAGTGGGCGCCATGCTAAGTCATTACAAGGCCTGATTACACAGTCCCCCGCCCCCACACCACGTGACCTGCCGAGGAGGTCCATGCTCTGAGGACGAGCAACGGCACCCGGAGCACCCCAGGCTGGGAGATAGGGGATGGATCGGACAGCCACAAAGTGCTGCGTCAGTGTGTGTGTATGTGTGTGTGTGTGTGGACGGGGGGTCAAGAGCGGTGTGTGTGTGTGTGTGTGTGTGTGTGTGTGTGTGTGTGTGTGTGTGTGTGTGTGTGTTTGTGTGTGTGTGTGTGTGTGTGTGTGTGTGTGTGTGTGTGTGTGTGTGTGTGTGTGTGTGAGATTAGGGGGGGTCAAGAGCGGTGTGTGTGTGTGTGTGTGTGTGTGTGAGTGTGAGTGGTTGGTCTCCATCGTTGTGTGTGTGTGTGTGTGTGTGTATGTGTGTGTGAGTAGGGGGGGTCAGGAGCGGTGTGTGTGAGTGTGTATGTGTGTGTGTGTGTGTGAGTAGGGGGGGTCAGGAGCGGTGTGTGTGTGTGTGTGTGTGTGAGTGTGAGTGGTTGGTCTCCATCGTTGTGTGTGTGTGTGTGTGTCTGTGTGTCTGTGTCTGTGTGTCTGTGTGTGTGGGTCAAGGGGGGTCAAGGCTGAGGTGTGTGTGCGTCTGTGTGTGTATGCGTCTTCCCCCGAGCCCCCCCTCCATCTGTGATCTCTCGGGCTGTGCTCCCTGCCCTGAGAGGTGGCCAGAGTGTCCGAGCCAACAGACAAGCGGCGAGACATGGTCCTCCATATTGAACCTCACAGGGCTCATGTTTCCATGGCAACCTACCGCCCGGATTAACAATAACAGCGACCTGGAAAAAAAGATGGGGGACAGAAGCCGGTGAGAGGGAAAAAAGGCCAGGACCGGAAAAATGAGGCGAGAAACTCAGGGATAATACGATCACGGGCGAGAGCGCGGGTGAGAGGAGATGGAGAAGGGAGACGGACAGAGAGATAACTTGAGGAACAAAGGAAGCAATTTAGTATCAGAGGACAGCGTGGAGCGCCGATTATGCCGCCAGTGTAAATGATCATTCATTTCCCAGTGTCTTGCTGGTCCAGATTAACGCCTACCCTTTCTCCGCCATTAAACAAAGCCTGGCCTTGAACCGCGTGCAGGGCAGCTGGCCATGTTGTTGTTGATTTTTAACAGGAAGTGCAGGAAGAGTGCTTGGCAGTCAGCCCCAATCTTCGCCCGAGGTAACCGAACACACATGCCAGGCGCATTGAACACTTGAACATAGGACACCATGATGCCATGATCAGAGTGGTGAAAGCGTCAGAGATCAGAGTGCTACGAGCTCTTTCTCTCACTCTCTCTCCGTCTCTCTCTGTCCGTAGGTCGGCAATGTCCTGCTTTCCGCAGAGCTGGGCACTAATCACACTGATCAGAACCAACATGGTGTTTAGCAACACCAAAGCCTGCATTTGGCCTGCTCTTTAGGCACTGTTCATCTTCAAAGGCAACCGCATCAACGTCCATTAAAGGCTGAAATTCAATAAATAGTAAGAGCAATATAGCTTGGTATAAAGCAATATAACATTTATTTTCGCTCAAACTCTTGAAGATCTTGAGTGGGGTGGAGACAGGGATGAGGGGAAAAAATTACATTAGCATTCTTCACATTATCTTCTAGTGCACCCAGGGAAAGGTTTTGAACATCCGTCCACAGGCTTCGATGGAAATAAGTGTACTTATTAAGGGAATAGGAAAGCGCCCAGGTTATTTCAGTCTATGAGCTGACTTTCTCAGCCTGGAGGCCGGCCTCGATTAATATCGCCCGCCTTCCCTCTTTTGAATGGAAATTCACCGATGTTAGATGAGTGAGGAAGGTGAGAGGGGGACACTGGGCATGAGGGGGACGCAGAAATAGTGTGTGAATCCTCCCCTCAAGTTGTGGGGATTAAGAGAAGAGAGCCCAGTAGAACAGCCTGTCCATCAGCATTTGTACAGAGGCTCTGTGACGCCGCAACAGTCAATGCCTTGAGCCACAGCGGCCCTGTTGTGAAAAGCTCCACAAACAGGCCGCTTAGGCGGAGCTGCTCAGTGCTGGGCCCTGGTGACTGCGTTATCGAGGAACGCATACACACCAAGGGCCTTAAAGCTATCGAAAAAAGGAAAACATTAAAGTGCAGTGTTAAACAGGGACAAGACTGCTGAGGATTCTAAGGTAAGGCACATGTGCTCTTGGCGTCTCGCCCTGTCAACCAGCAATATGATATGCTGTCATTTTGAAGTGGAAATGTGTTGTAGAAAGGCTAAGTTATTTAAGAAAAGAAAGAGACTCATTCTTTAGTCTCAGCAAGTTGCAATAAAAAAAGAATATATATATATATACTCTTGCTACAGGCAGGAGAAGTCCTCCAACGGAGGCTAATGGGTCACATAACACTCCTTCAAACTCAATGGCATTTTGGGGTCTTCCATCAGACAAACTGGTGTGTCTCTCGAGGTGGAACCCAGAAAAACACATCAGGAACATGCACAGTTCTACAAGTCCCACATTGCAACAGCACTACAGAGAGAGGTAAAGTACTTGAGAAAACGAGTAAATGATAGGAGGGGCATGATCCTCTTGAGAGGATCCTCCTACGAGAATCGCTTTGGTGCACAAAATCACAAAGCCAGCGTACAAAGAAAAGTAGTGCTTCATTAAACGCTCATTCTTCAAGCTCACGACGCTGCGTTTTAATTTCTACTGAACTCCATTTGTCACAGGGAGGTGCTTTGAGCTCTTCACAAAGACAACGGACAAAGCGCAACATTTAAAGACCAATGAAAAATATGTTGCTCTAACTTATCGGCAAACATCTTGAAGATTGAGGTTATCTCAAAACGCTGGCGGCTTGAGAATGATTTCAAGGATGCATACTGACATTCAGAAATGCGCTGTTAGGCATCTCAACAATTAAGTCTGCAGCTGGAAAGCTCCGCGTATGGTGTCATCCCCGTTACGTTTTACTTAATAGTAGACTGTGGAACATCTGCCGTAAAAAACAGCACTATGTTCAGACCCGTGATAATCGATCTACTCTCAGGTACTAAAACTGCACATTATTGCAATGATTGGCTAAATTTAGCAAGCTGCTTCTCAATAAACACCTGGCAAGATCACTGCCTCAAAATGTCTTCCCAGTATCGTGGGCGAGTCGAAAGTGTACGGATTATGTCAACGTGTTCTAGAAAGAATCGATTATCAGCATAGCCTAGTGTCTTACCGGCAATATTTTGGATAGTCGTAACTCCTCATTTCCTCCCTGCTGCCAGTTCAGCACACACACACACACACACACACACACACACACACACACACACACACACACACACACACACACACACACACACACACACACACACACACACACACACACACACACACACACACACACACACACACACACACACACAGACAGTGTGCGCCAAAACACCAAATATGGATGTGTTGCAGAGGAATACAGCGTTTTACTTATCAGACAGTGCGTCTCCTCAAAATTGATTGAGCAGGTGAGGAAGCGAGAACTCTATATCACTGGAAATGAAAACATGAATCAATATGAAACAAGTATTAAGGTGGTGATGCAGCACTGGGAGCCGTTCCCACACTGAAATAGTACATTGAAAGATTAGAACTGTGTGTTGACTTGCAACCCTGCCCTGCGACTCGTAACAGTGACTCAGACAGCCATGTGTGACTAAAAGCTGTGAATTTCAGTGAGGCGGTTCACCAAGTAGTGGCAGACTCAACATGAACACATTAGACACTTGCCTATTTAAAGATTTTACACATCGAGGCTCCCATTGGGGTAATCGGGAAGTCGATTTTTTAATGACGTTAAAAAATGGTCCACCAAGTGTTGCTGTGAAGCTCTGGGCCAGACGCTGAGCTGCAACTCCTTCACATCACTTTCCTACGTTGTCGGTAGAAAAGAGATCTCTAGAAGCTCTTTTTTTGGCAATTATTTTATATCGATTGAATTGGAACAAATATTTAAAACCTCGATCCCACTCGCCCCAACGGCAGCCTCAAGGTATGAAATAAATGGTCTGGCCCTTTAAGGCCGCGCATGCTAGCGTCATGGCTCAGTCGTTACAGCACGAGAGCAAATGAGCCAACGAGCGATCCATTTAAAAGCCTTCAAGATCAATGATAAACCTACAACCTGTAAAGCGGCATCTCACCGTAAAGTACATGCTCTGACAAATTGAGACGGACCGCTTTTGTTTGTGTTAAATGTGTCAACTTGGATGCTCGTTTCCGCTGCTTTTGTTGGGAGCTCTAAGACCGGCAGAAAGACTTTACAACTCGTGCAGCGTGGGGAACCTACCACTGCCAACACCTAGCAGCTTAGGCAGAGGGAACATGGCAGTCTCAACTAAACTGTTCTTACACCCCCCCCCACACAAACACACACACACACACACACACACACACACCCTCTATGGACACCTCAACCGGCAGCTGCCATGACGACTCCATTCATACCTTCAGAAATGTACCCTTTTTGAAAAAGAAAAAGGAGAATGCCTACATTCTATATTTTTGTGTGTTTGCTCCTATATTTTAAACACACACACACACACACACACACTTTATATAGAGCACACCCCCACACACTCCTGACTGTATAACACTATAGCTGCTATCGCTCAATCACCTCTTCTCTATTTTCATTTTCCTCTATCTCCAAGCTCGTTCCTTGTATACATGATGCCTCGCATAATTAAAAACCTTGTTCCACCTGCTGAACATCTTAAGAGGTAAACGGCATCAGCCACCGACCTCTGCAGACACGCTTTCAAAAGTCTGTCAAGAGTAGTGAATGCGATAGTGATATAGGTATAGAATGCAGTATCGATTGGCCGCAACATAGTTTAGAAACATGATATCATAAGTAGTCTCCATAGACTAGATACTAGGCTACACAGCATATGGATCGTTGATTGAATTATTATTGGATACCATTTGGTCCATGTGCCTGTTGGAGCATGGAAGCGCAGACTTTGATGCGCGAATGATTTACAGGCAGAACGCAAAATTCAGCTTGTACTTGTATTTCAGACCTGCCTGAAACCACAACAACCAGAAACAACCACGGGTTAGTTATCAAAGTGTCCAACACTAAGTGCAACACGGACGGACCGCATGCACGCGTCTTCATTAGCAAAGACGCAACTCGTGCAGACTGTATTGCGGCGAGGCCGGACTGAAGTTTGGATGGATGATGAGTGTCAGGTTGGTCAGGTCTAGGGTAACGTCAGAGTTATGTCACATGACCTTTATGTTATCAACAGGAGCCTGTGGTGCACAGGTTGAAACGACGTGCAGTCACTGTTGACCCAAAAACGCACTAACCAAACAGGCGAACCGCTTCGCAGAGATCGATTCAATTCCAACCTCCAAGTCATTCCCTTTTGAAAGCCACTTTTTTGTCGCGCTCCACAAAAGGACGGTTATTGTTGGTAAGAATAGAAGGTCTCGATAATTTTTTCAGTGAGTACAGGTAGTAGCCTCATCCTTCTGTCTGACTACATTTCGCATCAAAAGTAGAAGAAATGTATGAGGTACAAACTCAATTCATCTGGTTATTGGCAGTGAGTTTGATTTAGATTTAAGCCTCACTCATCTCATTCACAGATCTGTTTTACAAGAAATGGACAATAAATCCAATCCAGAGCAAAGAGATGTATCCCTTTCATACAGTGCAGGCCAGTCAAAAAGCCTAATATTTATCTGTAACAGCTGCAAGCCCACTCACTCACCAACACAAGTACTCCTACTCCTTTCTCATACTGTGAATATGTACAAAAACACACACAAATCTTGACTTCCCTCTGCCTTTTACATAAAAACATTCTGTCTGAATAAAAACATTGATCCACATAAAATAGGAGGATCACAGTGAAACCAGTTGTTGTGAGTTGAGGTCATCTTTCAGGTGCTACACTGGCAGGGTTCCTACAACATTATTGAGTGAGAATCCTCTGACGCTTCAACAGCCATCGCAATTTCATTCAAAGTTCAAACCAATTATTTTCTGTGATTTATTTTGTGAAAAATACTAAAGGGAATGTATATGCGCTTCAATGATGCCCTTCATGTTGACTGACTGTGTATTAACCTGCCCGCTCATCCCAATAAAAAAAGTCACTGTTGTGATGAAGAACAAAGATCACGGGCGGATAAGACTGAAAGCAAGTTCTCCAGTACAGTTTGTTATCTGATCTTTAGATTGCCAAGTCTTTAATAATATCACCAAAGACTTCAAATGCAATCTGATTTTAGACATCGAACAGCCCCTTCTCATTTTAGGGGAAAATGTTAGATAACAACATTCTCACGGAAAACTCAGGCCTGCCTGGTTGATCAAGCCATCGTATTCTCTCGCCCGGATTAACTAAGGCATCCGTTACCAGTTACCATTGGTCCAAATAACGCTGTTGGACCGATTCTGCCCACGAGTGTAATAAATGGCAATCTGGGGAATTAATGTGCGTCGGCCATTACGGAATTTGTGGGCAAATTAACAATGAAAAACCGTGCAGTTACTTTACTAAATGTCATATCACAAAGGCCAAATCGATATGTATTGCTGTTGTTTACATGTGTGGCAGGCCAGCTCTCATAGAAAAAGGGGTATAGAAGTAATGTCGATTGCCGTTAAATTTCAATGTATTTCTTTGGGTAAGGGGAAGCCCATGTCCTAGATGCGTTAATTGCAGATTAAGGAATTATGATTTCCCCGCAAGTATAAGCAAACGCATTATGTAAAGAAATGGGTAATACTTGATAACGTTCAGTCATAATTCATCATAAGCTTTTGTTAAAAGATGAATTTATTAGGAACACGTACGTTAATAATCCTCCAGTTAATGACGAACTAATCATTACGAAACATTAATTGATAAGCCTTCAGTAAGTGATGAAGTCCTTTAACAAAACATGAATGTACATTTTAAGATGATTAATAAGTGCTATTTTAAAAGGCCCAGGTGTGATGTTGATTAGCCATCATAACGCGAGATCTCAAGTCGGAGTTCCCACCCCAACGTATGATGGATAGTTCCTCCAACCAGTTTGAACAGTCCATTTGGAAGGCAGGTAGGCCGCACACTAGTTAATCATCTACAAACGTATTTTCATGTTTGATAATAATTTGTTCAATCAATAACTAAATGATAATGAATGAGTTATGGGCTAACGGGAAGATAAAGTGTTTCTGAAGTATTTATTTTGATGAATTTTTTCTATTTAACAATTCCATTTAACTTTTTGGTTCTTGACATTCAATAAAAAATTTGTAATTGAATTTCATCTTGGAATTACACATTCCATTTGTAATCACAACACGACCTTAAGCCAGACAAATCGGATAAGCCGGATTGTCCAGAAGGACAATCCGGCAATAATAATAAACAGAGCCTTTGCAAATCTTCACTTATGTTCTCCATAACAGCTGCTATTCTTTTAAGTTAGTGTTGTGAGATTTCTCATTTTAAATAACATCAATACGAGTATGATAAACACATCAGAATGTGTGCCTGCGTGCTTTTGTGTGTGCGTGAGTGCAAGCTTGTTTGCAAGTGTGTGTGTGTGCGTGCGTGTGTGCATCTCTACGGCACAACGTGGGTTAGCTCACATCTACGTCCTAAACGTTGTGAGTGCGTGCGCAGAGAGCAGGTCCACACCGCACAGCATTTTGGGTATAAGTGCAGAAACATGTGTGGGAGCACCAGCAGACTCCTCAAATAGCCCAGGGTTCCAGCAAATGAGTGATCTAACAACTTCTTGAGGGGTCGGTGGAAGAGGCAGGTCTTATTACTGAAATACCAACAAGGGCAAGCAGGGCCGCCCGGGCCTGACATTATGTTCCCTGGTTGTACATGTATGTACAAGGTACGACACAGCGGCCCTAAATGACTTCCTACCATCTCCGGGGACACCACCCCCGCCACCCCCGCCACCACCACCATCATCAACTTAGAGGACCCATCACATCGGCAATCACCCGTGGAAATCATTACCGGCGAACACTCCTCCCCGCCATCTTCATCACGGCCTTCATCAGCGACGCTGGCGTGCATTGTGACCGCCCTAGTGCGGCGCAATCACGCCTCCGCAGGAAATTGAAGTTTGCCAGATCAATACATGTGATATGAAATTAAATTAGCCCCCAAGACGAGGTGGAAATGTGAAAATCACAGATAGGCTGTAACAGGCGGAGGTACTTCTGTTCAATCTAAACTGTATAAATAAAACATTTGACATGCAAATGTCTGTACACACTTAGAGGCCAGGGGGAAAAAAACAATATGGCAAGAAAGCATTTAAGAGCCGCACCATATGTCATGTGCGGTTGTCTTTTGGAGGGTGTAATGTGCTTTGGACCTTGCACTTACGCGTGTGTTTAAGTTGTGTGTGTACTCGCATGCGTGTGTGTGTGTGTTCGTGCTTGTGCGTGTGTGTGTGTGTGTGTGTGCACGCGCGTGCGTGTGTGCGTGTTGTGTTAAGATGTGCGAACACGTGCGCGTACGTTCTCGTGCGTCCCCAAACCGAAGTGTGCCGGTGACATCATCTCTGCAGTGACTAATCAACAAGAGAGGGAGGCGGCTTTTGTTTTAGCCGGCTGTAATGGAAAATCACTCGACCCGTTTTAATAAGAAAAACATGATACCTGCGCGCTTTTCAGGAGGACACAAGACACCTCCACTCCACCGTGAACCCCAGGGACGGCCGGCCACATCACAGCCACCAGATGGGAATATATATATATATGTATATGTATCTCTAGTCTTTTGAAGTTCTATCTCCCAGTGAGAGGAAAGCGATTCCAATGCTCCATAGTTCATTTCAATATGAATGGCTGTGTAAGTTTGGTGCTGGTGAGGCAGAGAGGATGTGAAATTGGTGACGGCACGCGGTGCGACCCCACCAACGGGTTAATACAACGCTGCCTTTGATGTCGGTCTGTGTGTGAAATGAGCTGGATGGTCCGCACATCAAACAAACACACACACACACACACACGGGTACACACACACCACCACCCACACACCACCACACTCACACACAAACGGGCGGGCACATACTCGCATTCCGAAAAAACGCACGTATAGCACTAAATAAAAAAACATGGAAGTGCACCGACCACACCGCGGGATGTCTTGTCGACTCCTATTTCTCAAAAGTCCACACTTTGCTGGACCCAAATTACAGCTTGACGTTACCGTGGAAACTGTACAGAGTTGTTCAAACTCAACTCCGGAGCCAGCCCTGAACATGCTGGGGGAGACACACATGGAAAGCACATCCACACATGACAATGAGGAGCTAATCCGCCCCTAGGCCAAACAGAGTGCTGCTGAATGCGTTCAGCCATCTGTAGTTCGCGTTGGAGCAACCGCGGACGCTACAGTCCTACAGCGAGGATGTTCTCTTTGTGGGACGGATATCACATGACATGCTACCACAATACCATGATCATCCCTGTGTCTTGTGCAGGCTTTCCTCATTCGGCAGGAGATTTCATGTAAAGTATGGTTTAACGCCATCAAAGTGGATTCAGAGATCCTTTTTTTCTTGTATCCCGTTAACCCAAATAAAATGTCAAACAAAGTTCACGAAAAATTATTATTTTAGATAGACCAATTTAGACAAGGATATAATTTTTATTTGTGCTACTAAATATGAGCCTCAATGTAATTAAATATCACTAGTGTCTTTGTGACGGTAATAACAGGGTGTTAAGTACGACAAATATTTTGGTCAGAAAACGAAACAAATGATCGTCAAATTGCATTACTTTAAGTTAACTAATAACACTTGGATTCCAAAGCACTGTCACCCTGTATTTAAGGAAGGTTTTTAAATACACAGAATCAAACTATCCAGTTGGATCTAATAATGCTGCTGATCTAATCTTTTTCTAAACAAGCTGTCTAAAAAGCTGCTGTCACTTTAAGGAGCCTGAGCCTTTTCCAGTATAATCAGCAGCTATGTGTAATGACGTAATTACAAAGCAATTAACTACTTGTGTATTAGCCTACCATAAGAGCACAAATTCAACAAATATAGTTAAGGTTTCATCTCGGGGGAAAAGGGGAGAACTATATGTTGGTATGTACTATCTCTGATATTTTCTGTCAAACTCAACTATACATCTAATCCATCTAGTTTATGATAGGTAGCTATTGAATTTTGTGGGTATCCACAAAGATCGGCAATGGACCTTATTTAGACAGATCGTCAATAGAAGGTAAAACTATCGTCAATAGAAGGTAAAACTACAGCAACTTCCTGTTGCTGTAGTTTTAAGATTAGGTCGGTTTTTATCGACGTCTGTAGCAGAACCAGCATTGTCAATGTATATTGACTTTAGTAGTGGTGCACATACTGGTTTACTGCCATACCCAAATCAAACGGACCCAAAGTTCATGTTCTGAGCTACACCTATTTGTTCCCTAATGAAAAAGGTCCATCATTGGAGCCCACCGATGACAAATGGCATTCTGCTAGTTTGTCTCAGAGTCTAATCATATGAATGTGTTGGAAATGAGTTTCAAGGTGCCCTTTACAAAATCCAGAAATCGGTGCTGCACAGTCTCGACTATCATATCAACTTTTAATGCCAAAAACAGGCAATTACCCGCAAGCACAAATTTGCCGGGTGTTTATAGAGAGAGATATTTGCAGACACAAAGGTATGAGGGATTGTTTTGAAGCAGACCAGACGCAAATGTTTTGCCAAACGATGAGTCTGTCATTGGATGCGTGTGTGTGTGTGTGTGCGCGTGTCTCCTCCCGTGTGATTAACGCGCACACACCATTGCTGAGCGTGTGAATGTGTCTATACTATGGTGAGCTGCCTGTGTGTGTCTGCACTTTGTTATTGTGTGGCAATGCACATCAGTTTTAGTGTGCGTGTATGAGCATTGCCGCAATTGTAATGCTGGAGCATAAATCCCATCAAACAACAGGCCCCGGGAAGGAGGCCAGAGGCGGAGATGAGAGCCGGTCCAGCTGGAAGCTGAAGAAGTGGGGCGGGGACAGACGATGCAGGAGTGAAGCTCCTCTTTAAGATCACACAGGAAGTAGAGAACGTCCAGAGCTACTGACACAGCGGCTGAGGACCTTAGGCAAACAGGGGAGCAGTCAGTAGCTCTGACAAGATAAAACATCACAAATATATTTTGTGGTATGTGGATTAAAAATAGAATTTTTCTCTCTGCAGCTGTTGTATGTCTGAGACACAGCAACGTCCTTGTGGAAGCCAATTAGAAATGCTCAGAAGTGTGATTCAAAGAGAGAGCAGCAGAGTGCCAAACGGCTAAAGCGCCATTCTACACCACATTAAAATACCACAAGAAAAGGCCCATGCAGAAAAAAATACATAAATACAGTTTTCCCACACCAAAATGTATTCCACCTACAGCCTTCAAAAAGGGCCCGAGCATCACCACCCCTGCACTGAAATGAATAAAACACTTCACTACACCTGGAGTCTTCCAGGGCGCCATGACACTCCATATTACCAGCCCACTGTAGGGGGAAGTGCTTCAGTTTAGAAGGAGGTAAGGCAATTTCCACTTTCCCTTAACCCCCTATTCTGTCAAAAACAGTGAGCTTTGAAGAAAAACAGACATGGCTCGCTTTCATTGTAACAAACATAAAATGACAAGGAATCCATGTGTGCATTAACACAACTGCAGATTCAGAAATACACACTTACACTCACACACACGTTCAATAACACACACACACACACACACACACACACACACACACACACACACACACACACACACACACACACACACACACACACACACACACACACACACACACACACACACACACCAAGCCGACAAATCAAAGAGCAGTGTGGAGTGAAGGAGGAGAACAAAGACAAGAATATGCAGTGTAGACAAAATGAAGCATCTTCCTCTGACAGGGCTGAGGCTCAGCGGATTGCTAATCCTATTTTGACGTATAGGACTAATGCTGCATTGTCCGTATGTAGCCCAGTGTAAAGCCTTTCTCTCTCTCCCCCATCCAGGGAAGCACCAATCAGGATTATCAGGGCCCATCACCCAAATGAGTTTGTGTGGTGTGATCCAATCATCCAATCATCGACTTAAATTAATTATGTAAAACAAAAGTTACAAATAAAGAAGTTTGTGATCACAAGTTCACGTGACAAATGTTAAATATCAAGGCATGATACAGCTCTGCAGGTATCATGTGTTGATGTTAATGTTTTCTAATAACTTTGACATTCTAATTGTTTGTCCTTCAAAAAAGTGTTTGCATCAAGAAGGGGCAGATCGATTTCCTCGGTTGTTAGTTAATCTCAAAACTTAATTTTTAATGATTTTTTTGAGTCTTAAGCTATCTTTCTATACAGTTCAATGAAATGGACCTTAGATGGATTCTTGAATTCATTAGGAAATATTCGGATGAATGAATATTGATTTCTGTGTGAATAACATACATTCCCAGTTGCCTAGTGACTGGGAACTGGGAAGTGCAGCACTTTATTGATTACGCAAAGTGGTTGGTTAGGTGTAGTTCCTTGCTCTGGGGCACTTTGGCAAGGGTTGCTGACGCCAGGAATCCAGCGGATGGCTCTGCATATGAGCCTCCAAAAAGATCTCGACTCAAACGCTCAATAGCATCAGCTGTGTCATATATGTTGTGAAGTGTCAGTTATATTCACTTATTGACACAAACAGCCTATGCAGACTTGTCATTTATACTTTTTCCTTTGATCAGCAAGACATTTACCAACATTAAGATGATAAGATCCCCATTTTTATTTGTAGCCTTATTTGGACAAAATGTCTGCAATGGAGTTGTTTTGACTTGTTTGGCTTGGCCCCAGAATTAATGAGAACACGTGCCACCAAGGTCTGAAGCACAGGTGATGAGTGATGAGGTGATGAATAGCAAGCATAGACTATGTTTATGCACAGCAAGAGTCATTATTTTGTTATCAGTCCATTATAAACAATAAGCTATCCAATTTATTTCAATCCGACACACGTGTATGGCTTACTGATTTATTGGAGTTTATTCTTGGACATAAACCATAGCACGATGGTTTAGTGACTGTATACACGATTGCTGATCATATAATATATTGTTTTGCTCTGATATATCTATTATAAGGCGAGATAATATACTATCGATGTAAAAACACAGTACAATGCTTAAATAAGCAACAAAAAGTTTAAAAAAAAACAGGGAATCTGACACAAAAGAAAACACAGTTGATTTCAACATCCTAATTGAATAACAATAGCTGTTCAATTAATTATAGTTATATGCAGTCTAACAACATATTAGTCTAAAGTGGGAGATATGGGGCTTTAACATTTCAAAAGATGTGCTTTACACAAAATATTGTAGTGATGACATCTTGTTTAGACATCAGCTGATGTGAAAAAAAAAAGTCCCAAAAATAGGAATAGGTTTGAGAAAGTAGGCCAGTCCAGTTTGCGAGATAACTATGCTTTGCGGTTATTAAACAGTTTGACAATAGATGGCATTCTGGAACTTTAAAATTACCATACACTTTAAGGTAACACCGAATCTTTCAGAAACACCACTTTCAAATACAAATGCACTCCACACAAATTGAGACAGAAACTCAAACACACAAAGATACTCCAAAGACGAGCCTAGTTTACAAGGTGATACAAGTCACGGATGGTCGTGACCGGCGGTATCACTGAAGAAAGGCAGAGTGCCGTAAACTACAGCCTGATAAGAAACTTTAGATGCAAAAATAGCTTGTAATGTATCCAGCAGCCAGATAACAGGCTGTTAGTGTGTAACGTTCAGGGTTGAAGCAGGAGGGCTGAGCTGTGGGGAGGGGGAGATGAGGAGAGGGAGAGCGGGCCAGATCTCTCTCTCTCTCTCTCTCTCTCTCTCTCCTTTAAAGGCAATTGCTCACACTGGGAGGACGGACACTCAACTCTTCCTGTAAATTGTCTACATGGGTAAGAGCTATTAAATCAAGGAACCTATTACATTGATCAGCCATTACACCATGGCCCACTGAGTGTGTGTGTGTGTGTGTGTGTGTGTGTGTGTGTGTGTGTGTGTGTGTGTGTGTGTGTGTGTGTGTGTGTGTGTGTGTGTGTGTGTGTGTGTGTGTGTGTGTGTGTGTGTGTGTGTGTGTGCGCGCACACCACGTGCGTTTGTATGAGTGGGGTCTGGCTAGTTTCAGGAAGTTAAGGCACGTCTTTCCGCATTGTGTGTGAGCGTGTGTGTGAGGGGTATGAGGAATGGGTGTTTTGAGTACAGCATTGGGCATTTGAGACAGATTATGGAACATTTGTGGTAGTCAGCGATATAGAGTAAATCCAGCAGAGACCTTTCAGAGAGATACGTGTGTTTGTGGTGGGTGACTTGGCTTGGGGCAAGCCTCTTCCTCAAAGAAAAGGGTAAGCTCCAAACAGTATAAGTAGAACAACTGTTCGCTATTCATACAACTCTATCTGCCCTCATATGGCGGAGGAAAAAGGCTTGAATATTGGACTGCAGTACTATTTTTAATAAATCTCCGTTCAAGGAAAGTAAGATAAGATAAGATTAAGTTTAATATTGGATGTGCTTTATTTGACGCACGGTAAAAAAACTTTTTCCCTGTTGCTTTACTTTTGTTTATAGTTACATGTTGCTTTTTAACTTTTGTTAAAAAATGTGTTTGTCTAAAGAAGATATCCCCATACATAAATGTGCAATCGCGATCTAGAAAATTGACAACTTCAGTGGCCATAAAATGTCATAGATCATAGGTCATAGAGTAGGAAATAGTTGTGAGCATTGATACATTGCTACGCCATTGCTGGATGCATGCAGTGGACACATACAGTGTTACTGCTCACAGCTAGCTTTCTGTTTTTGATGCACAGTGCCTTTCTTCCTCCTGTAGCAGGCAAAGGAATTAAGACAGGAATTCATCAATTATATAGTCCCAGACAATGCCTTCTTCAGAGCAACACTGCTGCTTTCAGGTCCAACAACTCCGCCGAATGAATATGCACATGAAAAATAAATAACCGCCCAACCTAACCACACACACTCACACTCTCGTGCGCACACTACGGACGGACGGACGGACGGGGGGGGGGGGGGGGGGCTAAGGGGCGCCTCTGTTTGCTGGAGATAAATCTGCTCTCAGCATGCGGCCGCAAAGCCGGTTGATGGAGTGTTTGACCGTAGAAAACCACACACAGCGGCGCACGCCGCGAGGGCGCCCGCACAGCTGTAGCCTGGCATCAGTCGAACGCACGCATCCGGGGAGGGGCGGCAGGTTGACTTCCGATGAGCAAAGGCTTGTTTGGCTGTAAGCGGGGACCCGTGATGTCACGCTGCACTCTGTGTGTACTAGGTGGGGCTTCACGTGTTCCCTGAGTGGTCCGGGGGGGGGGGGGGATAAAGGGTGTTGAAATAGTCTTTAAAAGGGGGCGTGGTAGTGTATTGAGACATCCGTGTCAACATGTCTCTGAATAAAACGATTCAAAGCTGATTTCTTTGAATAAAAATATATCTATCCCACCCTGTGTGTGTGGGCATGTATGTGTGCGTGCGTTTGTGTGTGTTCGTTCATAATCGTGTGACTGCACAAACCTGCTAAAGCGTCCCTGTGCACGAGTGCGTGTGACGCATTATTGGGCGTGTCCCATCATGCATGTGTTTTGCAACACATGACTAACTAGGCGTTCCACCGACTTAACCAGTGCGACAACGCCGGGGAAGGCGGGGGATGATGTCAGCATCCGCCGATGCGTTTCTAGCGTAAATTAAACACAGCAGCTACCACACTAATGACAATTACACATTCAGATGAGTGCTTCCAATGTGGTAAAGCAAACCACAGCCCAGAGAGTAGCCATGTGTTTCAATTAGACCAGCACATGGTCGCTGGATCGCGCGCGCGCGCATGGCAGACCACTCCAATGTCCCCCGCCGAGCACCGCTCGGAAGTTCATCATCATCATCATCATCACCGAATCAAATCTCCGTTCGCCCGGGGTCCCGCTGTCTTTTGGGTCGTCTGACAGAGGATCTGATTTCCATCACCCAGATTGGTCCGTTTTCTATGATTACAAAAAAAGTGCTGCTGAATGCAGCTTTAATATCTAGAAAAACAGCATCAAAGTCCCCTCCTCGGGTGCAGCAGTCTATCTGGCACGTTCGCTTGATCATTTCAGTCGTTTTTTAATACAAACATCTTGACTGTGATGTATGTGGAAAACATCCGGAACATCCATCTCCATTGTCAACTCGTTGTTTGGCTATTCTTTCAGCGAATCCTCCTTGGCCACTCCAAACCCAGCCACTCCCTTCTCCTGGCTGCTCCTCCATAAAGCTGCCAACAATCACTCTCTCACCCATCGAAAGATTGGCTGAATAATGTGCACAAAAGTGGTCAGGAAACTGTGTTTTTTGGTCCGTATTTGAAGTCCAGTTGTATTAATATAAATAGGGGTCTGAATCTGTACTTGGCAGCGTTGTGCTACCATATTTGACCAGATACCGAACTTAAAATGTCTTAAACAAGGCAAACGGAAATAGACCACATTACACCCATTCCAGTTCCACACTTCCTCTCCAATATAAAACACTGTAAGAAAAAATATTTTTTCTCAGTGCGAATAATGTGTGCATGAAAGGAGAAGGGACGCACATGAAGCCAATCATGCTACCAGCCAGCATAGCCCTAGGAAGATTTATATCAGACACACGTAAAGAGAGAGGCATCCATTTAGAAAATGGGTTTTCGAGGCATGTAGGGCCATTTAGCACACCCTGTGATGACTCCTGTTTGGGCCCGTGATTAATGTACTTGCACACCTGCTATACTGTCAAACTGGGACGTAGAAAGACACACACACACACACACACACACACACACACACACACACACACACACACACACACACACACACACACACACACACACACACACACACACACACACACACACACACACACACACAACCATATGGACACAAGAGATCAACAGGATGGACCTGCTACACTGACCAACAAATAAATAAAACAGGGGTTTTACGGTCATTTATTCAATAAACCGTGGTAAGAATTTGAGATAACCAACTTCGTAAATGTCAGTCGTTTATCTGGGTGGCCCACTTAAAATAAACAGTGAACGATCTGATATTTACAATAAATTCAACCCTCCCCATTTTGGTTGTTGATAGTTGTTGGGATGATCGCAGTAGATCTCCTTATCTTCATCTCCCAGCCTCAGCCTCCCCATCGTCATGCCAACGGCAGACAATAAAACACACGTAGTAGCACAGAAGCTCCGGCTCCGGGACGGAACAAAGGCGCCCATTAACCCTTTAGCGGCGGCGGGCCCCATCCCACAGCTATCTCCCCCACAGGATTCATCAACGTCATCGCCACAGATAATGGCCGTCACATTAACCACGGCTACGGCGAGCGTTAGAGCAGCCCGGGGCTCCTCCCCGGTTCCCTGAATCACACTCAGCCACACAGCAATAACAAGGCATTTATCTCAGGGTCCGTTACAAGGCCTGGAAGCCCGGTGAACGCTTCCCCTCACACACACACACACACACACACACACACACACACACACGCACGCACACACACACACACACGCACGCACGGCAGGAAACATGTCCAACAGCTGTCAGTCACACTCTGTTCTGACCATCTGCTCCATGCTTAGAGCACACATGCTGGACACACACACACATACGCAACAATATGGAAAAACAAGGAAAGAAGTTGACATTACTCATCACACACACAGACACACACATACTTTCATCCTTATCTTATCTCTAGATGGTGATAGAATGGACATTCCCTCGTAAGGATGGGATTCGGCCAAGGGACGCTGCCTTTTTTTTACATTGCTAATGCATATAACTTTGAGCGACAACACACACACTTTAAAGGTCGACTTACCGATCTCATCTGCTGTATGCCGGTGACATGCTGGAGAACCTTTTCCAGCTCCTTCTCAATACGCCCAGCCCAGTGCATCATCCTGAAAGAAAGAAGAAAATGTATGAGCTACATTATAAATCTGCTACGATATCGCAGTGAAAGGTCTGATCTTCGTGTGCCTGGTTTGGTGTGTGTATGAAGGCTTTATTGGAAATAAAAGTAATTAATACCGATGATTTCGCCTTCTGTGTCTTTTTCAATCTTAAAGTGCAGCATTGAAAGGGTTCGGCATCCACACAGCATCCATAAATCCCTTAAACCTGCCCTTTCTGACTTTGCAACAGAGCTCCATTGGCTGTGCGTAGTAATGCACATTGATTTTCCCTGCAGTAAGACTGTGGGAGAGTCGAACCGAGGCTACAGTTATTCTCTGCCAGGAGAGGTACTGGAGCAGGGAGCAGATATATTGAGTCAAATATGTAATCAATGTACAGTTAGAGGTTCATTTGTTTGCTTTATCTCCTGATGCCATTCAGATAATCTCTTCATATTTTGGGATTGTTTTAATGTAGTTCTTGTATTTATTTGAATCTCTAAGGCAGTTGTTTAACGTCAGCATCTGCCCCTGTATACACCAAATCCACCCTATGTATGCAGATATATATACATATATAGAGGCAGGTTTGCTCCTGTTGAGACTTGGCATGTCTGCCTGGGCTGGGATCAGCAACGGGAGGATTCTTCGTAATAAAGCAGCTCTGCTCTGACAGAAGTGCACCATAAGCAGTCAGATCGCTGTAAGACAGAGCCAAGTTTGGAATTAAGAGATCAAACCTCCAAGAGCCCATCACTGCATGTCTTCTTCTGCTGGGAAACAATTGACTTAATGGCTCAAGACATTGGATAGGTTCTTCTCCAAATCAGCAGCAGCAGCCTACTCCACCAGGGTCTCGACATTGCAACATGTACGTATCCAAAAGGTAATGTACCACTGTGCGGACAAATCTGTTACAGCCAGCTGGATTACTCACTTTCTTAGGAAATAGGTTCACAGAGTTTGTTAGCAGTTTTGCTGTTGTGTTGTGTTGCAGTTTTGGGGATCTGTTACATTGCTATACACGAGGCCAGATAGATAATCACTACAATCAACAGTTGTGGTGCAACATGCTCGTTTGTCTTCCAGTATGATGATGACACAGGGAAATGTCAGCCTTTAATGTCAGATTTGTTAGGAAGACAAGGAAACAGGACAGATTTATTAAATTGCACCAGGGCTGCCAGGGAGTGACAGTGTCTGCAATCATCACCAGATATCTGGCCGGCGCAGCCTCGGGGAGAACATGGGGGAACCAGCAGCGGAAGCAAACCATCATTTGGAAAATTGAGTTTGGGAATTTGAATGGCTGCCTCGCACTAAACTATGACCAAAACTATTTTTTTTACAGCTTCAACTCAACTTTTTAATAATACTGTATTGTGATCCAGGACCTTGAAATACATGATAGGAAGATGAACTAGCCACGGAGATCCAAAAAGGATGATGAAAAATACAACAAAAACAAATTCTTCCTATTGACTTGATGGTGATTCTGCTGCCACCGTCTGTGAACCACCTTCAGGCCGTTAGAGGAACTACACGCTAGACTCTTTCACCTGAGCGTCACTAACAGACAGTCATTTATACGTGTGGGTCGACAGGATAGAGCCAAGGGTAGCCAGGGGGGCCTCGGAAAAGGATTGCGCAAGGAACCGGGCTTCAGAGGGCCTGCTGACTATGTAAAGGTCACCTGGCGTCAGAGAGAACCTGGCTTACAGTGAGGGGAGAGAGCTGGAGAAAGCAGTGGGGGTAAGAGCCGACCGACATTACCTCTGTCCTCAGCTGACACGCACACAAACGCACACACATGCACACACACGCACACTATATTAAAGAGCAAACTTAGTTGTGTCCTCATGCATTAAACCTTGCAGACGAATAGCAACACTTAATTTAGAGAATATATATGACATGAGGTGGTTAATGTCATTCCTTATCTATGGTTTTTTGAACTCATTCATTTGTTACCATTCCTATCTATGCATTAAATATGTTTTAAGATGTCCTGTCAACTAAGTCTTTCCCATGAAGTCTCAGGCTAAATGTTTCACACACAAACTTGTCCTTTACTTGACATTCAAAAACGTAATTAATTTTGGAAAAGAAAATTGCTTAACACCATTGACATGTTTTTTCTCAAAATAGAAAACTCAAAAATGAATACATTAAAGAGTCACAATGCATATAACTTTTCAGAGACAGGTCAAATTCGATTGGGGGGCACTCAACTGCAGCAAACTAGTGGTATCTCATAGATGTCTCTAGCTGCACTTGCTTGATAACCCCTTGAGATGTCTGATTTACACAAGGTCTCGTTCAAAACAGAATGGAGCCAATCAAAATCCGATAAAGATGCATGTACAAACATACACCCTGATCCCATATCACCTGAACTGTGTAATATCCAACTACTACTTCAGGGAGTTCCTGCACTACCCTCTGTTTGCTTATTGGTTTTCACTTAAAATATTTCCACTGGATATACTTCGTCCCTCAACCAATCAGCATTCGTTTGTCGGTCAGCTCTGCGTGCACTGTTTTGAGGGCGTGCACGTCAGTCATCACCTCTATGTGCGCTATGATCAAGCAAAGACATCCACACAATAGCATGTAGTAGACTTTACAGAGTTTGCTTTCCAACAGGCTTTACTGATGTAACGATGAGCATTTCTCCATGGGAAAAAATTGTCTCACTATGCAAAATAAACTGCCATTCAGCAAAGACAATCAGATATGCTCTCATTCTAAAAATACTTTCATATAGTGAGAAAAATGCTGTATTTTGTGTATTAAAGGGTAATTATAATGTGTATCCCATCTTGTTGCTCCAGAATAAAAGTGGTTTATGTGAGTCATGGTGGTGTGACCAGCAACTGTGCTCTAAATCCTCGTCCCACGTCTAACTCTCAGACTGCATGTGTGAAAAGGGCTAAAATAATCTGGAAAATTTGTCTGACTTGATAAGGACATGCAAAAAAGAAAGGATGAATAGCAGTGAAAGCTGAATGCTTTCATCTGTTAAAATGTATTTTCCATGCAATTGATTTATCCAAATTTCACCAAACAGCAATTTCAAATAAATGACTGAAGAAAAAACCCACACAGCCCCACTCACACACATGTACACGTACACAAACACTCACACACACACCAGAATTTCAGAAAAGGTAAGACAAAGATATGACTCAATCACACACACACACACACACACACACACACACACACACACACACACACACACACACACACACACACACACACACACACACACACACACACACACACACACACACACACACACAGAGGTAGAATTTAACCAAGCAGCAATAATGATTGACATAAAGGCACACACCCATTATAGGCTATAGTCTGTGACTCTATGTCGTTTTCTTTTTTCTATTTAAATGTTCTGGTGAAAGGTATCGGCAAGAAATGAGAAAGGCCTGTGGATAGATTCAAACCGTGAAGGTGTAACCATATAAATGGAAAATACAATAATTCTTTAAAGGTCAAAATAATCTATCAGTGAGTTCTATTATATTCACATTTCTTTTTCATTATTGAAAAATAAATCCGAACACGGACGCAAAGTTTTAGTGTTTATCTATCCCATAAAGCCCAGTCATGAAGACGGTTCGGCAATGATTACAAATGTTCCACAGGTCACCAATGGTAATCTAAATAGGCTGCTATTTCTGTCCTGAGTTCAAATATTTATGAGGTGAATCGACCAATTCAACATCCCATCGTCCCTTGTGCCCACCACGATGAATTCAATAGCCTTGGTCATAATAAAACTGCCAAGCCAATTTATCGTAAGACGCATGAGGGAGGATGCATTCATTTTAATATCAGCCTCTCTTTGGAAAAAGTAGTAGTGCTACATTTGGGGTCGTATATAAAGGATGTCTGTTAAAAGAAATAAAGATATCCATAACATCAAAGTTGGCACCATATTTACACACAGGTTCGCTATTCATTGCATTGTAAAATATGACGAATTACGCTATGGCAGAAGTTCCAGCGCAACTGGGGATCGGGTCGATGTCCGGGCATTCACCGGTGCAGCTCATCGTATTGTTTAACCGTGTCCCGGATAAATAATTTAACAACTCAATTTCCTTTCGTGCTGTTTTGGTTCGATTTAGACGCATTTTAGAGTCGCCAATTGTAAGTAACCTCGTTCAGCCTTAAGCTTTGCCATCCATCACTCGTAAATAGGTTAACTGTTATAGCTGCCGTGCCAATGAAAACAAACCCGTTTGGCTTAACGTCTTCTCGTTGTATATGTCCTACAAATAGACGAGACGCGAGCTATTCATCACATTCTCTCAGAGACATTGTCTCCACCTGGCGCCACGTAGTAATCCAACGCTTCGGATGAAAGGACGACCTAGCCTACACGGGCACAATTGATACATATCCCCCCCCCTCCCCGACACATAGGCTAGGTGACAAGGCGGACCGTACACAACACGAGCTAAACCAGGACACGACGACGCACCGTGCCTCGGAAGGAAGCGGCGGCTGTATGTCAACATCAGGGGACAGCAGCTGGGTCGGTCGACCGTCGCACGGTGATTAACACCGCTACCGGGGGGAGAGAGATGCCGGGGCCACCTGTCCTGCGCTCACAACCCGGTAACAAGCACACATGCCGGGCTTACTTACGTGTAATGCTGGGGGAAGAGGTGGCTCCCCGCGGTCGGTGTAGAGACGCATATGAGGAGTATAGTTTGGATCGAGAAGACACACAAGATACCGTAGGACTGAGCGCAGATCGCCATTTTCCATTAAATATTCAATAAACTGGAGTAAATACAAAGAGGACCGGAAGAACAGTGTCCTACTGCTGATCTAAGAATAGCGTCGAGCTCCAAAAGTATTTGGGGGTGGGGGGCGACGCCGAAGATGTCTTGAGACTTCGGGGGCTTGGAAGATCTCAATCGGAAACGTAACGGGAGAATGTGGCAGCTCGAATGAGACAGGCGATTCGAAGGCTCACAGATGCACTGACGCCACGGCCGCCGCTGGTGCTACTGCTCTGCCGATGATGTGGCTTACTTGCGCACTCGCTCTCCTCCCTCCCTCTCTCTTTCTCGCTCTCGCTCTCTCTCTCTCTGCCTCCGATGTAACAAACGGGCCGCGCGAGCACAAGACGACGCCGCCGCGCTTCCTTCAAACGTTCCTGTGCGACAGATGGGGGCGCGCGACAGGCCTGACGCTCCTCCCGGTTCCATTCCGTGTTTTTACCTGCGGTTCCCAAGGAGACGGAGGCGGGGGCAGCTCAAGGTGTGCGCAGCAGAAAATACACGTTTTTTTACGTGGGGGGTGATTAGAAATATTGCAATGAGGCTCGGGAATGAAAGCGATAAAAAAAAAAAAAAAAGAAGAAACACATTCTGCGTCACCCACAGCTCTCGATTTATACCATCGACCTATTTATGATGGCCAAACGCCGTCATTACGGAAATGACAGTTAACTGCTGAATTTATATGGATAATAATGTTATATTATGTGATGTCAGCAGATATGTAGAGGGAAAACAATGGATTAATGGTGTTAATCAGTGAAGACAGCACGCTACTGGCTACAGGATGTCCTAATGCTTTTGCAAGCATGCAAATAGAACATTTTATTTGAAAAGTAACGGAAACAAAACTAAAGCAGGGCCGTAGGTAAATAACACATAGGAAACGATTTCATTTGGCATAAAGTCAGCCTTTAGGAGGGGAAGTGAATATCTCAGCCAATTTAAATAAATAGTGACATACTACAGCAAGGATGGAAACTCATGCAGAGCACCCATCAAAACACAAAAACAACAACAATGAGCAATCTTGTTCAAAAGTGTAGCTTGTATGAGCCTGCTGGGGCAGACGTCTGTGCTGTGTGTCTGGTCATGATATTTCTAAATCAAAGCGACGGCCAGTAGCATCTTTCCTTCAGCCTTCCCCCCCCCTCCCCCCCCGGGTCTTAAGTCTCTCGCTTGCTATCATTTGCTTGCTACGGGATCCAGTGTGTGTGTGTGTCTGGTGCCCTCAGTTCAGTCAATCAGCAGGATGCTGGGTGGGGAGGGGGGGTAGGGGGTGGTGGTGAAGGGCTGGAGGAACGAGCAGGTGCTCACTCCTACCGATGCAAACTGCAGGCGGCAGGGTTGCTGCATAGCATTTCTGTCACTTCACTGACGTGCAGATATGAGAGAGAGAGAGAGAGAGAGAGAGAGAGAGAGACAGAGAGACAGAGAGAGAGAGAGAGTGTCAGTTCTGGTAGAGTGGACACACCACGGGACACACAGGCCTCTGCGGGAGTGTGTGTGTGTGTGTGTGGGGGGGGGGGGGGGGCTGGCAGGTATGCGAGGCAACGTGGGCGTCTGACGCCGACTATGGATGCAAGTAAGAGCCAGGCATCAGTCAGCGAGAACAGAGAACACCCCGGCTGCTGCGGCGACCGCTGCTTATGGCTCAGGAAACAATGTAGGATAGGGGACAATAAGCAGGGCTACTTGTATCTCTTGTCGCCCTGTCGTGTCCCCTGTCGCCGGCGTGCAGTTAGTTACCCCTGCTCCATTCCCTCGGAACGGCTGCATTTACTCCCGCGCTATTAGTGTCAGGGTGATAGGAGCCAGTGCTGTAGTCATTTATTAGTCCCCGCGGAACAATCAGCTCTTATTAATAGTGCCGCATGTTCTTATTCAAACAGCCGTATTATTATCATTATGTCATTAGCGAGATCTATAAACATGTACAAGTGTTGTTCCCCAACGCTAGTTTTAATTGGTTCGAATCTTCCCCCCTTTTTCGATTGTTCTTTTTGAAAGCAAAAGCAATTCCAACGTTGTTTCAGAACATACACGTCGACGAGCGACGTGATGAAGAAGTGACATCCATTTCTGACGCCATTTTGGAATCCTACATGACTGCATGAATTCCCAACGGCAGGGGATAGCTAAACTATGTCCACGGGCTGCAAAACGATCCCACCGTGAGCGCCGGAGCCGGGATGTCATTGTCTATGCAGCGGCGGGGTTATAGAGACTCTACTCTTTATTAGCGGCTATTGATCAGGGCACCGGCGAAAGGATCCGCTTTAGTGAAAAACACACAAATCAATGATGCAGAGCAGTGCATCGATCGGCCCGCAGCCTCAGATAGGAGGACACCGTCCGGGTCTACCCTGCTAAGGAGCCCTCTGATTGGACGTGTGCTGGCTGTCCTGGAACCATTCACCTGTCAATCTGCCATTGATCAGACGGTGGAGTGAAAGGAGCTGGGGACTTAGTGTAATGGGTATTTTTTTAAGGATCCTCGTGGCCCCCGACATCAGCCGGCGAGGACACACTCGAAACAAAATGAATTGTTAATACCTGCTTGTTTCTCCTCTGCCCGGGTGTGAGGTAGGTGACCGGTCGCAGGCAAACCCCACACATCAACAAACACAAAGTGCCTCCCCTTATCTTCACCTCTTCCTCCTTATCAGTGTATAATTCTTCCACAGCCTCCTCCCTGTGTCTCTCGCAGCCACCCGCCTTCTTGTGTTTATGTCTCTGATGCTGCACGGAATAACAAACCACCACAGAACGGGGGGGGTTGGATTATCGCATTGGACCGCACACGTTTGTGGTTATTTTCTGCTTATTTTCTTGCCTTCTGTCGTGTTTTTTTCACGATGCACGATTCCTGGTTTAAAAGACAAAATAGTAAAGACAATTTTCTTATTATTCGTATACCGAAAACGTAGGAAAAGAAGAAAGGGCGTGCACATATCGTCACAAAAAAGAATGAACAGCACGATAGGTGACGACTTATAATAATACGATATAATATGTTCACAGATTGTCACAGATTACACATAAACCCGCAGCAAACCGAAGTCTCAGCTCGTTCTGATCGTGAAGCCCAGTGAATCTCAGACTAACATGATATGAGGACCCAGTGGTCTGTGTACCTCCTATACTGTAAAACACACACGCAGCCAGAACTGTGGAGCTGCAAGGCATGCTGGGATATTTATGCTCAAATGTCAGAGTATTTCATTTGTGATGAAGATGACTCATCCCACCCCTACCCCCACAACCATCCACAATGCCAGTCTGCATGAGGGAGCCGCACCAATTAATAGCCAAGCATCCCAACGTGCAGAAGAGATGGCCGACCACCGAGAATCTATATAGTAAGTAGCCTACAATAATAAAGGAAATTAAAATACACGTATTAGGTGTAACCATACTTGCCCACCCTGCTCACACACAAAACACAGACACACGTACAAACACTAACACATACACACGACAAACACACACACACGTGACACAAGGGAGAGCACGAGAGCACAGAACAAGCATGGCCATGCTCTACTAGAAGCGTAACGGCCCCTGGGTAATGGCCTCTTTGGTCTTCAGGAAACCCTCCCTCGTGCATACATCAAAGTTGGGATTGAGGGGGATAGCGGAGCGGTAGAGAGAGGGAGAGATGCCGGAAGGGAGCTTGTAAGAGGAGGTTAACACGCTCTTATGTACGTAGGGGCAAGTCATCACTGTTATTTATATCATTATTCAACTCATTATCTGTGTCCCATAGAGACAGCACGCCAATCCAGCTCTGAATCCGTCCAAACATATCCAGAACGTTCAGCTCTGACTCAGTAATTGGATGCCGTGGTTATGTGTCGACGGTGTTGTTATTTATTTGTATTAATCCTGTTTCCCCCCCCCCCCCCACCTCCATCACCCCACCCCCCCCTCCTCCATCACCCCACCCCCCCCTCCTCCATCACCCCAGGCTCATTTCCCCGCCCACTCCATCTTGGTCTGCCCTCTTTCCCTTTCTTTCTCCATCTCTCCCTTTATCTCGATATTGCTTTGCTGACACACACTGTTCCACAGTCGGCCGCCAGCTGCCATGACACATGAAATCTTAACCGCCCCCCCCCCCCCCCCCCCCCCTCTCAACGCCACTCTGCGCCCCGCCCTCCTGTTGCCAGTCAATGTCCACACGCCATCTGCCCGATGTGCATATTCTATCTGTCAATGTTTGCTCATTAGCATTCACACAACTATCTCCGTGACCCCTGAGTGTGTCTGTAAAAGTTCCAGCGTGCCGCATGCAGCAGAACTGCTGTTTCTACCCGTCAAAACATCCATCCATCTAGGCCTGCCCGCCCATCAGATAGCCATCATCTATCCAGCTACGGCATCCCTCCATCTATCCCTCCGTATATATTTAACATCATTTTGCTGTTGTTTCTCAGTATGAATGGTGCTGTCCCAAAATTAGCATTGCTTTCATCACTGTCAACGACGAACACGTTTCTCCCTTGAAATGAGAAACGTCCTCTTCCCGCCGGCAGCAAATATGGCGGCGCGGTCCATACACTGGAGTCGAAGGACGCAGCGTGACTGACCTCTGGGCGCCCTGCATGGAGCAGGGGAGAATGTTAATGCTGTCCCCCAGTGTGGGTCGTCTCTCCACGGGCGGTGTGTGCGTTAGAGCCCCAGGCAGCTTCGTTGGATCACGGTTAGTTGCTTGGTGGGGCTGATTACGTCGAAAGATGAAGAGATCAGAAACCTATTGAGTTGAAAAAGCATCTTTACAATGGCCGTGAGGACTGGTTAAGGACATTGTCATATGAGGTTACACTCTGAAGCTTATACTGAAATCGCAAAGAGACGGAGAGGGCTAAGGGGGCGGGGGGGGGGGGGGAATGGGTTGGGGGGGGTCCTGTCTGAAACAGGGGGTCCCCCTCCTCTGCTTGCGTCACTTCCTCCAGGAAGAGGACCCCCCCCCCCCCCACACACACACACACACACACACTCTATAGCCTCACATTAAAGACTGTCTTAATTAGCATTAAGACGGGTGATAAGGGCTTAATGAAGGATTTAATAGATAAGGGAGAGTTGTGGAGCGAGCAACAATGTCACACTCTGACACACACAGAGACCCACACACACACACACACACACACCCATGCACACACATAAACACACACACACACCATCAGGCTAAGTAGGGATGTGTTCAACACCAAAAGCAGCCTTCCTCATGACAAAAAGTCGCGAGGAATTAAAGTGATTTGATGATGAGCTGTGAATCTAAAGACATTTACAGCCAACCCTGTCTCTGTTATTTTTAGATTTGAAGTGGTTTGTAATCGTTTTATAATATATTTATGATTGTAATTTTGTTATTCAAGAATCTAGAATTAGTCTAGAATAAAAGAGAAAATGTGAACATCAGACAGTCTCTACGCACACACACACACACACACACACACACACACACACACACACACACACACACACACACACACACACACACACACACACACACACACACACACACACACACACACACGTGCACAAGGCCAGGCGTGCATCCTTGCATGTGTGTAGTCAGTGTATCTTTCTGTGTGTCTGTCTCAGCTCTGTCGGCCTGGTTTGGGATGTTTCCCCGGCAATGTGTTCAATGTGTTAGACAGACAGGAGGAGACAGATGCTCCCCTGCCCTCCCAACGGACACCCAGACACATGTGAGGACCAGAGTAGATAGGCCGGTCACATTAAACACACCATGTGCACTTTGTGTGTGTGTGTGTGTGTGTGTGTGTGTGTGTGTGTGTGTGTGTGTGTGTGTGTGTGTGTGTGTGTGTGTGTGTGTGTGTGTGTGTGTGTGTGTGTGTGTGTGTGTGTGTGTGTTTGTGTGTGTGTGAGTAAACTGGGACATCTAGTGGCCAAATGATAAAGTATTAATAGATAAGATAAACAAATAATGTTGAAATGAAACCAATGGATGAAATTATTAGTCCAAAAATTAGAAGAACGCATTGCATATCACCGATAATTCTCATACTTTTCATATGCAAGGAATAACTTCACATCTGCTGAATAAGGACACGTTTATGTTTTGGAGTGTTTTCTTTGGGTTGTGCACGTGCACGTGTGTGTGCGTGCACGCCCCGAGGGCGGCTTTGCATTTGTCACATTGTGGATATTGCTGCACAAGGATACCATCTCTCCTATTGTCATAATAATAGATGTTGGGGTTGATGGTGATAAATCATCTGTCAAACGGTCGGTCCACGGACATGGTTTGCCAGTCCAATAAGACCAGGCCGCAGCAACGCAGCAACGCAGGACCACAACTCCTCTGCGGTGTGTCTAATCCCACCGCCGTCTGGGCCTCTTTTTTTTTTTTCTGCCTACAGTTGCTTCCGCTGGACGCCACAGAACGCTTTGATAGCAGTAAAGCCGACTAACAACCCCATTTGCTCAAGGGGGGATGGAGGCCGGGAGATCTACGAGCAACAAGGGAGAGCTTTTCTCGTCGAATCTAACGAGTCTGTAATCAAGACCCTATCGGCACATGAGCTAACAGCCTCGGCCGCACACGAGCCGTTTGTCATTAGTTCACTCTCTTTGATCACACTCTCTCTTTGCCCCCGGATCAGGAGACAGCGTCCGTGCCCAGGACCTGCCAGTGGCTACATGCAGGTAGACCCAAGGTGTCGGAGTCCACCTGAAAAGGAATGTCTTCGATCAATGTGTCTGTGTGGGTGTGTGGTTGTGTGTGTGTGTGTGTGTGTGTGTGTGTGTGTGTGTGTGTGTGTGTGTGTGTGTGTGTGTGTGTGTGTGTGTGTGTGTGTGTGTGTGTGTGTGTGTGTGTGTGTGTGTGTGTGTGTGTGTGTGTGTGTGTGTGTGTGTGTGTGTGTGTGTGTGTGTGTGTGCACACGTGTGTGTGCACACGTGTGTGTAGTTGTTGTTGTTGTGTGGTTGTGTGTGTGTGTGTGTGTGTATGTACGTGTGGTTGTGTGCGGGTGTATGTGTATTCAAAGGTAGGAACAGCGAGAGAGGGATGTTTTGTGTCCATGTTTGCGTTCCTTCAAACGCTTTGTAACTACTAAGCCGGGAGGCGGGACCTGCCAGCCAAGCCACAGACAGGAGATTAAGACATGAATCAAAAGCCGATTAATGGGGCCTGCACGTATGTGTGCACGTGCGTGTGCATGTGTTTGTGTGGGTGTGCTTGTGCTTGTGCGTGTGTGCGTGCATGTGTGTTTGTGTGTGCATGCGTGCGCGTGTGTGCGTGTCTGTGTGTCTTTGTGTTTGTCTGTGTGTTAGTATTTGTGTCTGTGTGTGTATGTGCGTGCATGTTTGTCTTTCTGTTTGTATTTGTGTGTGTGTGTGTGTGTGTGTGTGTGTGTGTGTGTGTGTGTGTGTGTGTGTGTGTGTGTGTGTGTGTGTGTGTGTGTGTGTGTGTGTGTGCATGTGTATGTCTGTGTCTGTGTGTTTGTGTTTGTGTGTGCGTTTGCGAAAATCTCTCACACATCCAAGTGAACAAATAAGTGTTAAGGGAATAAAAAGGTTGTCAAATAAAAAAACAGCGACACAACAAACACAAGTGAGGAAAAGCCCACGCACGGCCCGCACACACGCCACTACACAACACACTCACACACTCTCCTACACACAGACCCCGTAGTCTCTAGGTTTTTATCTTGTTCTCCCTGAAGTCTTGCTTACAGCAGCGTAGGCAGTTGCTGAGAAGTCCCACTGGACTGTGATTGGACAGATATGATGTCAGAGGCGAATCACTACGAGTAAGAGGCGAAGGTCAAGGTTACTGGTGGGAACGAGGAGAACATGTCCATCTCCTGGAACACACCCGCTGGGCACCTCAACGGTCCCCCCCCCCTCACTCTCTCACTCAGCATGCTGTTATTTTTCATGGTTGCCCTTGATATCCTCCCTGCTAGTCTCCTTGCATTTTGATAGATTAACATCTTAAGTCTGATGGCTGACGAGTTTAATTTATTTTGCTTCAAATTAGTTTCGACCAATCATGTTGCCGGAGGCGGGGATCTCTGGCCGCGCGTTATATACAGGAATGCATCTCTGCTGGACCTGACTGGGGATAGCACAGAAATGCACGTGATATGGCTGACCATTAATCTGGGATCCAGAAGAGGAATGAGAACTGAAGCGATAGCATCGTCTTCCCGTTGTCGTATCCCTCCTTGCCCAAAGAGAAACTGATAAACAAAACGTTTACCATAGCCGGTGGGAGGACAAGCTAAAACATCACCCGGCGTATTAGCAACACCAACGTCACCAACGTCCACGGACAAAGTGTCTGCAAAGGTGTAAAATCCAACCTGTGTAGTACACCGGCAACTGTAGAACTACATTTGTTAAATAAACCTGCCACAAATGACTATCTTTGGAGGACCATATCCATAATAAAAGGAAATAACTGTGTAGCTCCGCTCCTCGTGCTTTCGGTTTTTTTCCACTCATGCGCTGAACACTCTCCACCCTTTAAGTTCAGCTAACATAGTCGAACTTCTGGATCCAAAATGGCTTTGCTGCTACACAACACATAACTACAGTCAGAAACTAACAGAAACACACTCCGCCCCAAGCTACGGTTATATAGCTAACATTGAGACACAAAAGATAGAAAAACACAAATGAAACAATAAACCAATAAAAACACAAATCAATATGTCAACAAAAACTCTCTTTTCTCCGGGGGAACGACGCAGCCGGGGCGACGGAGCGTAAAAACAAAAAGGCGCGCCCCGTAATTTCACATCGGATGCGGCGATAACTCAATGGAAGTCCATGGACCGGAACGTGGATAGAGCGGTGACCGTAGCAGGAGCCTGTGTCAGTGTAATAACGAGCCAGGACTCCAGAGACCCCATACCTTCACACTTTGCCGTTGCAAATGGCTGCACATTAAAAACAACGCCCATAAACTCGCACGTCAAGGGTTGCTTAAACCAAAACAGAGAAGACTGAATATTTACAGCGATTCTCGTTCAGACTTATTCGCCCCGGATTTTAAGAATATCATTCGGGGTACTTTGGCACGTGTGTTTCAGCAATCAACAGTGTAGTCAGTGTAGGCAGTCTGCCGGGCTTATCTTAATCCAAACAATCATTGAACCGTACGCTGCCGAGAGGGTGGGTTTAAGACACTGATTAATCCACTTTATTTGCACCTTTCTTACACCTCCTCCACCAGACAGGAAGTCACACTGAGGGGCTGGAACTCTTCTGGTGGGGCTTTCTCTCCTCTCTCCTCGCTCTCATAATTCCATTCAGCCGTTATACATCACTGTCGATAAAGACTGAGATAGTCGCTACTGTTGAACATGGCTGATAAATGAACAGGATGTGAATACTGCCCGTCACCAAACAGGCCAACAATTGATCAGCAGGATTTATGGCAGGACGGAGGAAATTAACTGAGGTTGACTTTCCCTCCCTTTTTTACAGAAGTTCTTAGTTCTGATGCATTTTCAAGTTGTGATGCAAGACTATCATGTCAATCTTAATCACAATGTTTCTTATATCAGATCATTATTAAACATTTTCTTTGCATACATTCTTTTTAAATAATTGAAGTTTTCTCACAAAGCAAAGACAAGCTAAATAGACTTCTGACCGATGGACCAATGGCATTCTTCATTATGCCACTGCAACAATGGCAGAATAACTTTAGCTGGGACCATAACAAGGTTTCGTCCTTGGTTATTCCAGGGACGGCAGAAGTGGTTTTCCCCCTATTTGTTACTCTACAGATAGCAACTGGCGACGATAGCCTCAGCAGAATGTAAATCAGTAAACGAGACGGTAATCAGCTGTGAGCCGACTGTCATCTCCAGTCTAGCACCAGCTATCACCCAGGATATTAGCAGATAAATCTGAATGGCTTCCATCTGAGGCAGCGCGCAATACTTATTGATCAGACATGGCCGTTTAGACTAGGGCTGGAGAAGCAGAGTTTATTAATTAGGGATTGACAGCCAATTCCCCCTTCTTGCTCAGAGGCCGACTGCACTGAATCCTGATGAAGTGTTGCCCTCTATGCATCGGGCCAACATCCCTCTTCGTGCACACACACACACACACACACACACACACACACACACTGAGCCAACACAAAAGCAAGTGGAGCACCAATAGAATACACAAAACGCTTCCACCAATGATCCGATGCAAGAACTCAAATAAAATAACAGAACATAAAGGAGTTCAGTGGGCCTTTCAAGTGGGCCAGTCGGACCAGGAGAATGTCCATTTCCACACTCTATCGTTGGAAAGAGGCCTGCAGGCCAGCGGCTTGCAGTGAGACACACAGCTCCCTCTATCTGCCCTAGTTTCACCACACCACAGGAAATGTGTAGAGTGAAGTTCCTTGCACTAAAAAAGATACGATTTCACATCTCATTCTGCCTTCTCCTATCGTATTTAACGTCCATACATCCCTGGCCCTCCTTCTCTCTCACTTTCCCCCAGTCGCCAGATATATATCCCATATCCTGTCTGATGGCTTTATATATAAATAGCCAGTTCTTCCACTCAGTCGGCTCTCCTTAAAACTTGACTCAGATATGATACAGGGCCGTTCCATTGATTGGATTACCAGCGAGTAAAATTGTCTCTTAACTGTACCTCGGTGCGAGCCGTGGCCCCTAATCCAGGCACCCCAAGGCTGCTGCTGCTGCCTCCCCCCTGGGCCCCCCCCCCCGTATCCTCCGATACGCATCTGATCCCTGCGCAATTTCATGCCTGCTTTGACTCTCCTCTCCTGCAGCACAGCATCAATTACCCCCATAAAACAAACCCCGCCCCCCTCCGAACCTGCAGCCCAACTTGTTCATCAGTGGCCGTTTCTCCACGGACCCTGCCCCTGAATGCCCCTCTGGTCACAGAGAGCTACGCCCCAGCTTTATCTGGCCTTCGTGTTGAAATAATGATTGATTATGAAAATGGATCTATTTTATTTTTTAATCTACCAATCGATAAAAGGCGGAAATTAGATGTTTTACTGTGTCTGTGAGACAGTCAGATAAGGACTGAGTGTGTGTGTGTGTGTGTGTGTGTGTGTGTGTGTGTGTGTGTGTGTGTGTGTGTGTGTGTGTGTGTGTGTGTGTGTGTGTGTGTGTGTGTGTACGTGTGTTTGTGCGTGTGTGTGTGCGTGTTAAGTTTCAAGTTCATTCTTGGAGTGTTTGGTTAACTCGGTTAAAACCTGACCTTTGACCTTCTCTGTCAGGTTAATTCCTGGTTAAAAATGGGGCCAGATCGAAAAAAGGAGACAGCATAATAGCTCTCCAAAATGCTTTGAAAAAAAAAAAAACATGTATACACATGCGTGCAAGCACCCCCCCCCCACACACACACACACACACACACACACATACACAGATTATGCCTTGAAACGTTGATTAAACAACGAATATTAACATAATTTCGATTCTACATATGCTCGCTAAAAAAGTGCATGCATATTTTAGGACGCATATGAATACCTTTATCTCCCAAATGTTATTTCTGTCTGCCAGTGACTAGAAACAGTTCATGGCATGGATTTGTGGGATCGTATTATGAAATAATAACTTGCGTTTGCATGTGTATTGAACTCACAGCATCCTTATCACACGACTGCAAAGAGGAATAAAATTGCTACATAAACAACTATATGACCTTATACCCAATCTAAGCCATAGAGCACGCAGAAGATGAACATGAGTGGTAAGGGGGTTGAATTTTTAAATTAACCCCATGGTAATACACATTTGAAGTATTAATAAATACTAATGTGGGACTAAAGTCAATCACAGATCTATTCCCCGGAGCGATATGAAGTGCTTTACTCCAGGGTCCATAAAATGAAGACTTTTATAAATAATAAACCAAAGGTTGAGCTTTGGAATGGCACAGATTTCTGTGGATGACATTTCGTAGTATAGGCTATAAAACATTAGTCCTAAGTAGGCTACGGCTGTTCACCATTCCCTCTGTGTTTGCTAACTAGACTTTAGTTTGGTACAGTATTATTCAGGTGGAACCAACGACTGCGAGGTATCATTCAAACTAGAAATAGTTTCATTTGCAGCTGAGGAAAACTGTTCATATATAGCTTATCTCTCCAAACTCTATGGTCAAAATTGCTAAGGGGCTAGTTATATTTATATGTATAATAACGTTGGTAGTAATGTTATTAAGTGTTGTTCCTTGTCCCCCCGTCCCCTTGGTGACCGGAGCTGTATGTCTAAGTTTGCTGTCCTAACTGAGTGTCTCAAATGGTCACAATGTCTGAAAAGAAAACAGGATACCAAAGAAAACATCTTCCCGATTTTAGTAAGGAATAATGCGTGGCTTTGCTATTGCCTTGAAATGTGTCGGTTTCAACACTTTGATTACCTGTTAGTACTGCTGGCAACAGCTTTGAAACACTTCCTACTACTTCACTGTTGAGCCTAGATTTTTCCTCTTTTGCCTTTTAATCAACAGTATTTATATTGACCCACAGCGATAATGAATCAATGAGGGGCTCACCAGTAGTCAAGTTCAAAAGCTAGCAACATAAATGCTGTGGCGATTTAATTGAATTACTATTAATGATTGTGTATCAAGGTCAACGATTACCCTCTTATTTAAAAATCAATCTCGTTAACAGTTAGAAGGAGCAGTTCAAAACAACTTTTGAGGATTAATTCAGACTATATTTTCTTTTAGGTTTATGCGAATGAATTATTGAGTATCTCCCTTCATCATTTAATGAGTATTTAAATACAAAAGGTACTTAATCTCAAATTAATTATTATGTAATTGGCTGACACAAAATGTCTTGAATCCGCATGGACAGAGAATTTTAGTTAAAATAGAAGTGTGTGTGTGTGTGTGTCTGTGTGTGTGTGTGTGTGTGTGTGTGTGTGTGTGTGTGTGTGTGTGTGTGTGTGTGTGTGTGTGTGTGTGTGTGTGTGTGTGTGTGTGTGTGTGTGTGTGTGTGTGTGTGTGTGTGTGTGTATGTGTGTGTGTGCGGTTTGATTGATGCATTTGTATTGTGTGGATGCCTCAGTGCTAGCAGCTTGCATGTTCTTTGTTGTTTGCTGTTTTATGCAGACTCAGTCAAGCAGGCTGGTGCCAAATAAGAGAAGGAACACAATCTTTTGAACAGAGTCGCCGTCTGAATTAGGATGGACAGTGGAACAAAAGCTCTTCAGTCAATATCCCTAATAGCATACACACACGCACACACACACACACACACACACACACACACACACACACACACATGCCCAAACCTCCTGGATACGCAGGCACAAATACACACATCATGCATACACTAAGAGACAAAAACAAAATGACTGGCAAAACTAATACAAACCAATGCTGCTATCCACATACACAAAGACAGTGTTGTCACAAAGACATGCAGGGATGCACGCAGGCAGACATAACCCCCTTTCCCATGGACACACAAACAGACACACACACACACACACACACACACACACACACACACACACACACACACACACACACACACACACACACCACACACACACACCCACACACACCCACACACACACCCACACACACACACACACACACACACACACACACACACACACACACACACACACACACACACACACACACACACACACACACACACACACACACTAAGTTTGTTTAAAAGCAGACCAGGGATCAAGCCCTCTCTTGTTGCTGGAACAAATAAACAGGGGAAGCACTCAAATCCTAGAGTCCAATCAGCTGTGGTTCTGTTTGATTCGCCCAGAGTTTAATGTGAAAGCGCTAAAACAGCAAGAAAATATTAAGTGAATTACTGCATTGAATTAGATTTAAGGAAAATGCAATTTTTCACACAATAGAGCAGAGGCCTCCCTCTTCCTACTCCACCCCCTCCCCCAATCCCTGCCCACCAAGAAGCTAAGAAAGCAACACCTCTACGAGGGAAATTCAACTAAATCCCAGTCGAGGCAACAAATAAACAGCAATTTGGATTTCCATGCAAACAAATGTTTCCCCCCTTGTTGCTTTGTTTTGTGTAGTGCTAAAACAAAGAAAGTGCGATGTGTGATTTAACAGAACATAATGCCATTTTGAAAGTAATTTGAAAGCTCACACTTGTGATTGTGGATTTAATTAGCCAACATGTTTCACCTTTCATCTGTCCTGGGGATTGCCATTTGGAGCACAATGAAGGAACGGCCATGTGGTGATTTGGTCATTTGTACTCCAGTGCTGTGGTTTTTCAGCTGTGCCTTTAAGATGCTTTTGCTTTTCATGCCAATGGTGGGGAGGGTTGCAGGTGGGAGAATAATCTCATGCAGACACTGAATCGGTCGGTTGTTAGTCGCTTTTCGCTTCCAGTCGTGGAGGGGCTCAGACAGAAGTTCTCTCTGTGTTTCGGTTCTGTTCTCGCATAGATTAGCACGACTAATCTACTCCGTCTTCCAGCGCCATTCACTAATCAACAATGATTTTGACCTGTGGATTCGTTCACATTCTTTGCCGAATATGATTACAGCCTTCGAGATAATAAACATAAGCGGTCATGACACCATGACCTTCGCTACCAGTGTTAGCTGGCGACTTGGCCACTTCCTGTCCGGGAGAATCCCAGAGCCTCCAGGCTTCCTGGAGCCCATCCCGCTCCCCCTGGCAACCCTCTACAGCTGACAGAGACCTCCTGTCCTCATGGAACAGAGCCCTAGCGCTCTCATCCTCCATCTATGCAGATTCTCATCTACATAATGCCCTGTTTGTTGAATGCAAAAAACATGGCATCAGCCCTAATATGAACATGAGGCCACATAGCTTTGTACAACATGCAGCACATTCAAGGGAAACCTTCCCAGTTCGGATTCGAGTTTGTCATCGTGATGCAATGGCATTGCATGTGTGTCTGGCATTCACATTGTCTTCGACTCGATCTCTGAAACACACGCTGGATCTCTTCTAGCGATGTTCCCTCCCAAAGCGTCTGCTAAAACCCAGCAGCTCATTTATCTACGCGGCAACCTGACGAGGGACAAAAGGAACACCGAATCAAAACGACCTTGGTGCGGCGGAATATTTCCATATAATAAGACAAGTTTGATATGAACCCCCCCCCCCCCGCCATCGCCTGCCGTCCGCCGAGAGAACCACGTTCCATATGCTGCTGCTTCGTCACACCTGATGTCTGGCCGAGGAAAGTGCTGTTGTGATCTTTCTTACTTTGCCTTCCTCTCTGTTGGAGACACACACACACACACACACACACACACACACACACACACACACACACACACACACACACACACACACACACACACACACACACACACACACACACACACACACACACACAGCGGCCCAGACGTAGAGGACGAGGCGGACGCAGACAGCCCCTCTCCTCTGTTAAGCTGTAAATGAGCAGGGCTGGTGTGGATCAGTGCCTCCAGGCCAAATGGCTTGTGTCAGCGCACCGAGAGCACATCATCGGGCTGTTTAGTGGAGACCGGCCCCCCGCTGCATTGGGGAGCGGGAGAACGCAGTCCAATCAACACACTCATACACACACACACACGCACACATGCGCACACGCACACGCACACACGCATGCAAGCAAACAAATGCATGCACACACACGCATACACATACACACACACGCATACACACACACACACACACGCAAGCATGCAAAATCGCAGACGTGATGGTAAGCTTAGACCCACACTCACAGACACACACACACACACACACACACACACATATCCACACACCAATATATAAATAAAGATGAATAGATACAAGATGTAGCTATGATGTATGTGAAGTTAGTCAGACATGATGCTATTCACTACAAACAAACAAATGCGTGTGTATGCTGTCGGGAGGTTTATTTGAAATTCAACAGATGTGGAAAAAACAGAGGTCAACAGAAACAGAGATCCTCATATAGACAGATAGGGCAGCAGAGTGGCTGCTAAATCCGGTTACTCATACACTATTGTTTGTGTGTGTGTGTGTGTGTGTGTGTGTGTGTGTGTGTGTGTGTGTGTGTGTGTGTGTGTGTGTGTGTGTGTGTGTGTGTGTGTGTGTGTGTGTGTGTGAGTGTGTGTGTGTGTGTGTGTGTGTGTGTGTGTGTGTGTGCATGTGTGTGCGCGCGTGTATGTGTGTGTATGTGCACAAACATGCATACAAGAAAATGCAAATGTTTATACAAAATTAAGCATAATGCAACATGCTGTCCACCTTTCGCCCCCATATTCATTCTCCCTCTCACTCTCTCTCGCTCTCTTTCTCCCCCCCTCTCTCCCCCTCTCTCTCTCTCTCTCTCCCCCTCCCCTCACTCTCCCCCTCCCCTCACTCTCTCTCTCCCCCTCTCTCTCTTTTTCTCTCTCCCCCTCTCTCTGTGTGTGTCTCTTTCTCCCCCCTCTCTCTCCCTCTCTCTCTCTCACTCGCTCCCCCCCTCTCTCTCTCTCTCTCTCTCTCTCTCTCTCTCTCTCTCCCTCTCTCCCCTCTCTCTTTCCCTCTCTCTCTCTCTCTCTCTCTCTCTCTCTCTCTCTCTCTCTCTCTCTCTCTCTCTCTCTCTCTCTCTCTCTATCTCCCCCCTCTCTCTCTCAATCTCTCTCTCTCTCTCTCTCTTCCTCTCTCTTTCTCCTCTCTCATCTCCTCTCTCTCTCTCTCTCTCTCTCTCCCTCTCTCTCTCTCTCTCTCTCTCTCTCTCTCTCTCTCTCTCTCTCAGGCTGTGATACAGCACAGGACCCTGGTGACCGTGTGAGTTTAATGGCATCACTGATGAGGTCAGAGAGAGAGGAGAGCCGGGTTAATTAGGAGCTGCGCCGAGAATCTCAGGTCGAATTCTGATTACAACGTTCCTCCAAAATGTTAAGCAGAGAAAGAAGAAGGGTGATAAATTTAGCTCAGAGCCCGGCCGAACGGGAACACGGTACCGTGGAAAAAGGACAGAAAGAATCTTCCCCTTGAGATCTCAATCGCTCAGAATTAGGTTATGATACTGCACTAGATATAAAGAGACACAGACAATTATCCCATCTCTTCCGATGCAATGGTAGGCAGCGGCTGATGATACCTTCTGTGCATCTGTCTGTCTGTCTGTCTGTCTGTCTGTCTGGTGTTTCTGTGTTGACTGTTGTCCCTGTTAGCCACATGACACCTCGCTGCCCTCGATGAAAGCGTTGGAGGTCAATGGGAAGAACCTTTACCAGAAGCCAACGGGGTCTCCCAGTGCCCACAAACACACTAGCAGAGACAAAGATACACCAACACATACACACATGCACACACTCAGCACACACTAAACACAACAGACAAACACAACAATAACAGCAGAAAGAGAGCCAGAGACAGGGAGACAGAATATCTCAATGAGAAATATGCAAATGCCGGATCTCCCGCTTTTTTCTGCATCAGCCCAAACCCCAGAACTCTGCGGCGGCCGCGGTTTTCTGCAGCATCATCCATATGAATGTCCATCCCCCGCCCGGCGCCCGGGCTGCGGTGCCCTTGGCACGTCTGGAAGACATCAGGAGGCGGCGGCGGCGGCGGGCTCCTCCTGGCGTCCCCGCTGGCCTTATCTGCTCGCGGCGCTCGTGTAACGCCACTCGCCAAGTTCATTGGAAGATCCCCTGGGTCAGCCCATCCCGCCGTCCCAGCGGGACCCTCGTCTTCCCCCCCTCCCTGTGTGGTGTTTGTGTGTTGGGTTCTCCTGCCCCCCGCTTCCATTGATTTGTATTTATTTTGTGTGCTTGCAACCTGCTTGGTTCTAGTTGCAGAACCGGGGAGACCGAGGCTGTAGTTGAGTTTAAATGACGCGTAGAAACTGTCCGCTGTAAAAGTGAGGTCAGACATGAGTGTGTGTGTGTGTGTGTGTGTGTGTGTGTGTGTGTGTGTGTGTGTGTGTGTGTGTGTGTGTGTGTGTGTGTGTGTGTGTGTGTGTGTGTGTGTGTGTGTGTGTGTGTGTGTGTGTCTTGTTTTGTAAGACATAGAGAAAGAGAGATGGAGAGACAGACAGAGAGAGGCAGACAGAAAGAGACAGACAGAGAGAGTGAGATGAAGAGTGAGAGAGAGAGAGAGAGAGAGAGAGAGAGAGAGAGAGAGAGAGAGAGAGAGAGAGAGAGAGAGAGAGAGAGAGCGTAATCTTCTCAGAGAATCTTTTTCGCAATTCTGCAATTCAACATAAATTGTGTTAGCTACATATATACTGCACTCACTGACATACATAGCTATTGTGTTTGTGCTGTAATGTAGACAGAGGATAGATGGACAGTCAACCATCCCATCTCACTGCTTACACAGACAGAGAAACAGTATAGAAATGTCAGCTCTTCCCATTGAATATCTTACTGCACGTAGGCAAATACACACAAACCCACACAGACCCAGACACACACATACAAACATACACACAGTCAAATACGAAAATCCCTTCTCCACCCACATTTCCCTTCACACAGAGATAGCCGCACATGTATAATTGCAATGCGCAACAGCGTGCACCTTAGAGGAAATAATTACCACCATAAAAAGAGCAATTACTAACCTGGCAGAGTGTTGCAGTGGATTTTAATGCTACTGCCAGTAACGTCTGCTCACATAGGCTTTTTTGTTTGACTAATGATTTCTTTTGAGGGCTAAACAAACCCCCAGTGCTAAAAGCAATCTGTTTTGCACACACACACATATTGATACATAGAGCCCAGCTTGCAGACACCTCAAATCAGAGAGAAAAAAAAAAACAATGCACAAAAGTCAAACGCGGCGAAAGATTGATGTGAGAGGAAGCAGTCTGCAACCTTACATTAAAGGGGAGTTCATAGGAAGTGACTACGCTCCAATCCAATAGTTCATATCCACTCTCGATTAGAGCGTGTGTCGATTCAATTCATTACAGAGGTTGCGAGTGAAACTCACGCCGAATTGGATGTGGCTATTATAGCTGAGTTGTTCATTTTCATCTTACACATCCTCATAAGAACATCACTTACCGATACGGACACCAGAATGAGTGATGCCCTCAATTGCATCACAGGCGCTGAATTGTATGTGCTGTGTGTCGCGTACACACAGTATGCAGTATGCAGTCAGCAACCGGCGGAGAGATGGGGTCAAATATTTGTCTTTTGACCATCTGCAGCACACTGCTGTCACAGGATTATGCACAATCGGTTTTCTGCCTGTTTTGAAAAATGCAACCGTCTAGCAGGGCTTTCAGTCTTTCTACCCCACCTCCTCTTTGGGTCAGCTCAGAACCACTTCCTCCTAGTCAATCAATGCATTTTCTTACCCCAATCAGGGGCTCTCCCGTGGCTGTCGCCCAGCCCAGCTCACAATGGGCAGACGGGGAAGGCCAGACTCTCTGAATGGGACCCCTGTCCGTTTGGTTCCATCAGGTTGAGAACGTACAAGATCTTCCACGGTAGTACCATAAACAAGAGGTACATTCGATCATAGCCACAGGATGGATTTGGAGTCTAAACATTAGGGAAGACCAAGACGCAATGGGAAAACAGGAGCTATACAGTAGCAACGCTGTAAACTCTAGCATTTGAAATGTACATGAAACATGGATAACTCATCAGTATGTATGAGTTTATGTCAAATATTCGATTTGGTTAAGCATTGTGCAGTTTCCACACGTGTCTGATTGATGGAGAAAAGTGTTCCATTTTAAGCATAAACTTGAAAAAACAACAAAGTTAATTAGATATTTTTAGCACCATACAGAAGTGGGACAAGTAGGTCAGATCAAGACGTCGTCTGTACTAAAAAACCCTAAGCTCAAGGTTTACTCCAATGTTACATGTCTGGTCAGGCAAACAGGTGAGGTCAGGTCAAGAAGATCACCTTCTTTGTAAACCTTTGTTAACATTTGCTAACTAATGTGCCCAAGCAGCTGTCAAGCTCATGGCTTGTTAAATGTGACTTTGGTCAATGCATGGCACTGACCTGATCCACCGGCTATGTGGTGACGTTGCTACTTTATTGCATTTTTCTTTTGGTTCGGTTAGCCATCACAGTGACACAAGACTCGGTCAAGCAAACATAACAATGTTAACACATGTCATGCCGTGAAAAATTTGCGGGGAAACAGACAGTCATACTTGAGCAAAAACTTTGTGAGGACATTGGTCTTTTTCGTTTAGCTTTTTTGATCCTCCAAATATAAATAACACAATTTGCACTAAAAAAGGTCAGTGATTTTGTGATGTTTATAAGCAATTGCATTATATAGACGTCCGACAAACAAGTCGTCTGGCAAAAGTGTACATTCAACCCACAATTCATTCGTTGTTGTTTCGCTTCCCATCGTTGGTTCAGATCACGTTGACACCTCAAGCCTACCGAACCAGAGATCACTTTGAAGCGGGCCGAGACCCCTATCAAACAGACCAGAGTTCGGCTTTTAGATCTACACCAGAATTCAAATTAGTATTTACACTTAAAAAACAGTTATATCGGTCAAAACGCTCCAGGGTGCGATCAAATGGGCCAAACGCTGAGCTGATGCTAGTGATGATATCAAAGCTATATCATTTTTTTTTTTTAAACTGTCATGACTTGACTGATTTAAAGTCAAAATGTGTAAGATTGAGCCCCTTGCTGTCAGTAGGATGGAGACGTTCAGTATTTACAGTGTGCTCACCACTCTAACTGGCGGTGCCACTGTGTGACGTGAACTATAGCTCGGCTGGCTGGTTGGCTGATGAGAGAGGGAGGGGTTGCTTGCGTATGAATTTGATGCTTGGAAACAAAGACAGAGGTATGGGCTTGCCAGCATTTTGTATTCTCAGAATACATCAGTTCTAGAATGTGATCTTATTGGTAGCATTATTGAAACCAACAATCATCGAAGAGAATTGTCTAAAGATATGTACAATTAATTTTAAGTGACCAGCTAGTTGAAATGGTACCTATTGCGACTTACGGTTATACGCGGTCAAATGTCAGTCGTCTGTCCTAAATGTCATGCGAGACAATGTGGTTGGCGATGGATTCTCAGCTCCGTCGGGGGCAGGGCTAGACACTGCATTTAACGTGAGCAGAGTCCTGATCACACGCCCCTAGAGTGGATGCGCTAACAGATTGCTCATTGGTTTAGGGAGCGATATAAGTAACACAATCTGGTGTCTAATTTCAGACAGCTGTCCACGCCTCCATGGGACCGTGGGTGGAGACGCTGGCCACCTTTATGATTCATGGTCCGTGAAATGAGGATGAATATTTCATAAGGCCCTGGAATCAAGAGACTGGAGCACTGTCATGCTCATACGTCAGCCTATAGACAACCTGGCACCCCCCCCCACCCCTCGATCTATCTCACAGGCTGTAGACTCAGGGAGGGTCAACGATGTGATAGACAGAGACAGAGTCGTGATGTACGAACACCAGAACCATTGTTTGTATCAGAGGGTCGTCATCGGCCTCATGGTAAGAGGGCTACTCCACTTATTATGTTCTTTTTCAAAATGGGTCAAGGAATTGAATATTTGCAACGCGTCCCGTAGCCTCACCACTTCACATGCAGAGCCCTTCACACACACTTCACACACCCTTCACAAACACTGTCTAAAAGCAGGACCTAAACAAAAATATTGAATATCATTTGATGATTTACTCTGCATCACTCTTGTTCGCTAATGCACTGCGTTGGAGTAGGCCTGTGTATGCTATTGGTGTGTATGTGCTGGGGTCCATGTGGGCCCACTTACTACTATATCCACTACACACACACTACACAATGTGTGTGCTTCCATGGGTGCTCCTTCCCTAACAAGGTTTGTGGGGGTAAATTGAGTGTGTGACTGCGTATAATTCACTCTCTGAACAGTCCCATTTCCCCCTGCCTGCCTGCTTGGCCACACTAATTCAATGCACCAGCAGCAGCAATACAGAATGCATACCAATAAATTGAGCTTCCTGGGGAGTGGGCGCGTTCCCGCCACCAGGAACGCCCCCGCTGGTCGGAAAACCAAACCACAGCTGGTTAGCTCCGAAGTGGGGCCGCCAATTCCCCCCCCCGTGTCCCGTAATAGATTCACCTTTCATATCAATCATGCTGATGCGATAAATGCGTTGTAAATATTCCCATTCCCCCCGGGGGGGGGGGGCGGGGGGGTTGGGACGGTGGGGTGTGGGGGCGACCACAGCAGAGACACCCATTACGGTTGTTTCTATAACGTATTGTTAAATCAGGGCTGAGCGTCAACACAGGCTCCTGGGCTGCCGGTCATCTCATTTGCTCCTTAATGGCCAAACACTGTCCGGGCTGATGGATGCCGCTCGCTCTGGGGGGGCGCCGTGACGAGGACCAGAGGGCCGTGCCGAGATGGGCCGTGGCCGGTCAGACCCCAGTACGCTGATGTGATGCACGCGCCATTTCCACGACTTGCAATCTGCATTTGGTTACGTAACCATCTCTTCGCGCGCCATTTACCTGCCCGCGGCCCGCGCGTCATTATCGATTCTCCTGGGCGGCATGTGTTGACGGCCGCGCTCCCCCCCCGCCCCCCCGCCCGACGATCACTTTTAATCATCCCAGCACTAGGACACACTGTGCTGTGTGAGTATGGTAAGAGAGTGTGTGGGTTTGTTTGTGTGTGTGTGTGTGTGTGTCACTGTGTGTGTGTGTGTGTGTGTGTGTTTCTGTGCATGTGCGTTATGTGTGTCTGTTTGTTTCTGTGCGTGCGAGTGTGTGCATGTGCGAATGTGTGCATACAAATCACTTATGCAAAAAGACAATTTGTGAAGCACACTAATCTCTCAACTGGGAGTAAAATCCTCTCACATATTGTCCTCCTATGCTAAAAAAGGCAACAAAAGAGGAAGACAAAATATGGAAATTGAGAGTGGGGTAGCTGCACGCGAGTGTGTGTGTGTGTGTGTGTGTGGGGGGGGGTTTCAGATAGGCATCACGGGTAATAGGCTATCAGGTACTCTGTGGGGAATAGGAAGTGACACGCGCACCGGCGTCCCTGGGAGTCCTCGTTCATATTCACCGACGGGATGGCAGGTTAGCAAAACATTAGTGCCACTGATGAACTGAGGGCTACTGGGACGGACCGCGTTCTGATTCACGCTCTGATTACAACGGCGTGTTCAGCTCAAGATACGGGGGCCTCACTGATGAGTGAATGCCCCGCTAATGAACCTAATTGTGCTGAGTGCGATAAGGTCTGCTCCGACGCAAATCATTTCCTCGCACAATGCGTTGAGTCAGCGGGTTGTGAGTGTAAGGAACCTATGTCTGTGCGTCCAACGTCCGGTTGTGGGGGGGGGGGGGGGGGGCTGTGACACTGTGACAGGGACTCCATCATCAGGAAGCCTTGCTGATCCCGACCGTGGCGATCTAGGTCACCATGAGGTCTGCTGGATGTATCCGTCGGCTCGGTTAAAGAACGTGGTGCACCTTAAAGTGGCCCGGTGAACTTCAGTTGAAATATCGGATCGGGTGCTTGCTGTTTCCCCCACCTTGGGGTTGTGACACCACATAGGGGTCGCCGACATGGGCATGGTGGTTACAGCGATGTGTGGGCAAGCAGATGCACAAAAGACGTAAGAAGTTGGGGGTCGCCAACGTTTCAAAAATGGGGTCGCCGGACCAGAAGGATCAGAACCCATTGCCTTAGGTAGTGATGTGCATTCGGCTTACTGCAACCTGTCGCTTTGTAACAGTAGTCAAAATAACATTGAAACAAACAACGTCCGACACACAAAGACAGACGCTGTGATGCGTGGAGAGAGCACCTCTTGTTATGCAGTTTTGGAGGGGAGAAAGCAAAAAAAATCCCCAGCAATTTATCCGTTTGGGTGTGCGAAAGTGGCTTCAACCCCATTTTTAACATGTCAGTGCAAAACTGTGGCACCGTGGCGGTGGTGGAGACTGGAGACGCGTTATTACCTGACAGAAAAAAACAGATGTGAAACTCTGATGGTGAATAGATGGATGTGCAAACCGTACACATTACGAACGTCACCGGCTCGCTAATGACCCAACGCACGTGGCTGAAAGGGGAAGACGTCGGATGATGGAGGGAGATAGTTCTATCCTGCTGAACCTCAAGTAGGCTGGCGTCACTTGATGATGTACCCCGTCCATGCCTTCTCTCTAACCCCCCTCCTCTCAGGGTTGGGTTGGAGAGAAGGCATAGATGGGCACATCATCAAGTGATGCCAGCCCACTGAAGCCATTGTTATCCTGAAGGCAATAATTCAAAGAGTAGATTTCAATTGAAAAGGAGGTGCTATGCGTTCCCCCATAATTTTCAATGTGCAACGCTTAGGTCGGCTGACCCTATATACACCACGCCGCGGCTCGTACGCAAAGGGGTGGTGGGGGTGAAGAAAATGTCACCCAGGTCTGACCACAGAGATACATATTTGTGCCTTCTCTCGGTTGCGTGTGAGTGATGCAGCAAATTGTCCATTTGCTGCATTATATCGGATGGGTTCAGGGATGTCATTAGTCACAGCGCACTCGCTCTCATTAAACGGCCCAGTCGCCATGGCAGCCCCACAAAGGCCAGACCCTCCCCCCCCCCCACCCCCAGCACATGGAGAGTGACAGGCCAATTAGAGCGGGGCGCTGTGACATGCAGTCTGCTGATTACAGCTCTGAGGAGAGCAGGACCGGGCCAGGGGAAGGCAAACAGCGGCGCTCCGACGAAAAAGAAGATCACTCTCTCTGCACGAAGAGGACGGGCAGAGGGGGCCCCCCCCCACCGGGGGGTCATGACGGCCCTGAGAGCTGGACGTCCTCGGGCCCCTCAGTCACCTTGGCACCTGCCTTTGAGCGACAGTGGACACTCTGAGGAAGCATAGGAATTAGGACTACACCAACCAGGGGGCTTTGCGGCACATATGGGCTTGGTGGGTGATCCCCGGTCACCGGTCGATGCTGCCCGAACAAAATCCCCCCCCCCCCCCCCCCCCCCCGACCACGCTGACATTTATAATTTCTGCACGGTTCAAAGTTGCGTCGTCTTCACTGGGAGCCCCGTTATAGGAATAATGGAGGCGCAACAGGAGAGGGATGAGACCTCTATAATCTAGGCGAAGAGGAGATGATTATAGGGAGAGCAGAGTGTGAGGAAGAAGAGCAGCACTCAATCTCTCCCCCTCTTCCCTGTTCCAGTCTTATAACACACGCCATGCAAAGAGACGTGGCCCCATTATCAATTACACGCGGCTCAACTAATAGATACGTTCAAATGCACATGTGGAAAATGGGAACATATATTATATCTGATCATCAAGATGTATGTAAAACAGGAAACAGTGAAAGTGTTTCTACACATAGCCAGTATAGTAGATGTGTTTTTAGTTCTGCACATAGCCTGTATAGTAGATGTGTTCCTACACAAAGCCTGTATAGTAGATGTGTTTATACACGTAGCCTGTATAGTAGATGTGTTTATACACGTAACCTGCAAAGTTGATGTGTTTATTCACATAGCTTGCATAGCGGACAGAACAATGCTCCGCTGTGGGTGCTGTCTGAAGAATTAAACGGTAGCTGCTTTCAAACATTTCTGTGAGCTTCAAAAGTAAAAAAAATAAAAGACGATAGAAAGGGCGAAGAAAAGAACATTGTGTCTGAGCAACTCGAGCCATTGGCCTCTCTCACGACTCCTCTTTGTGTTCTGTAGGAAATGCTTCGCTGCCTTTTAATAATACAAAAAAGAAAACGTTGAAAATATAAACCATTTTCCTCTGTCGCGCGATGCTCCTTTGTACTCCTTTGCTAGAAGCATGACGGAATCACAACTGTTTCATCATTGCATTTTTTTTGTTGACCACTTTTGTCGATGAAGATGCATCTTTCCGAGCAATTATTTAATGTTAGTGCTCCCTAAATAGATCCAGTCCTTTTCTGATTCAGGTTGGCAGAAGTGCAGGAGCTATATAATGGCTCACGTAATATCCACGGCAGGGGCGGGAGAAAGAGGCAAAGGCAATCTATTAATTTCCAGATGATAATTTTTCTGTTACACAACATTGAACTCAAAGATTTGGGACAGATGGTGCTGAG
>NC_079424.1:8197810-8282810 GCF_026213295.1 Gadus chalcogrammus
CAAAAAATGCAACATCAAATTGATGTTACTATTATAAGATCTGTAATACAACGATAATACCAAGATCTTGTCTACCCGATTTCCACCCTCAGTTTCTCATCTGTTGCTTCGCTCTCTGTTATGCTTTCGCACAAAGATACAACATTTCAGGTCAAAGAAACCGCAAAACGTCCGCATTACCAGCAGTGGAAACTCTGGGCCCATTGTCGGTCACATACAAAGCAAGCCATGTCTGCTTGATCCCCAGAGTCGTCCACCAAGAGGCTCCAGAGAAGCTAAGTGGTGAGCGAGAGGTCAGGCGCGGTCACCACTACCCCTGACTCCAGCAGCATCCCGGGGTACAGTTCTGCTCCGTCGCCTGTCCACCCCCCTGACTCCAGGCTGTGACTCAGACGCACCGCCCCGGCCCTGAGAAAGAAGTTCCCAGACGACAGCATGTTTCTCCAGAGAAATCTCAGGAGTGGAATTGCAGACTGATGTACTCTGGGAAGTGGTCGTTCCCACCATCGTGAAATGGGCGTGGGTCAACATCCCCTGGAACTTAGTCGCACCAGAGACGTGGTAATGGCAAAGCATGCTATGGCCATGCTGGATGAGGTAGCACTACCCGAGGCTAAGAAGTTGGTCTGTATAGGCTTCGCTCCACTAGAGACTGAGGACTTTCTCGTTATTTCCACCAAGTTTTAGCAACGAAACCCAGTAGGTTTTTGCTGCTAAAACTTGTTGGAAATAAAAAGAGGGTTTAAAGTTGACATATATTATACGACCAGATGTGAGTGTGATTAGCCGTGTCCACCTAGATGTATGATGGATAGATGAACAACGTTTGCTACAGTCCACTGGGTAGGCTGGTAGACTGATCTATCCAACATAAATCTAGGTGGGCATGCCCACTTGTTATGTCAGAAGAGGCCGATTTTTAAAACGGCTTGCAACGGCTAATCACACTCACACCTGGTGGTATAATATGTCTCTTTTAAGAAAACCTGCATTGGAGAACCAATCAAAGTCTTTATGGGGGCCCTTAGTCGTACTAACATGTCTTTCTTGTCCTGGGTAAAAAAAAAATACCAGTGTCCCTGGAGGTGCTTCGTTCACCAATCTTGTGGACTGAGCCCACATTTGATGAAACCGAATCAAATAAGGTTCGGTGCCCACAGAGGGACAGCATCCTTTACGATACGGCATCATTTCCTATCTGTTGTTAGCGGCGCACGTCTGTTAGCCGCTGCTCTCTGCGCTGTTCAAACAACTAACTTGCGTTGAGAAATCCCCAGACATTTGGTAGGCGGTGAGATCTCAGATCGTCTGAGACTTCTGATACAGCGCCTTCTATGGGAGTCTGTGGGCAACAGGCACCCCTGCTGAGGGAGCTCCAGAGGGGCTGCGCTGGCTGCCAGGGGGACCCTTTAGATGAGAAATACTTCAGGAAGTTCTGAAAGGTGTGTGTGTGTGTGTGTGTGTGTGTGTGTGTGTGTGTGTGTGTGTGTGTGTGTGTGTGTGTGTGTGTGTGTGTGTGTGTGTGTGTGTGTGTGTGTGTGTGTGTGTGTGTGTGTGTGTGTGTGACTGAACGCGTGATGAAGAATATGCAGTACGGATGTAAATATTAGAACTACTCTCGTCTCATTGACTCTAACTCAACTGATGTACTGACATGGTAAAGCCATTGCATTACAGCTCTCTGAAGTGAACATGGGTTTAAAACATTTATGGCTGTGTAGAACATCTCGGTTCTAATAGGCCTATGTGAAAAATGTTTGGAGAAAGATTAAAGTAATAACAATAAGACAAATGTACACATATTTATCCATCCTTTGTAATCGCCCCAATGAGGAAATGTATCTTGCCGCATCATTCAATTGACTTAGCCTATTGGAAATAAAAACTGCTTCATATTGAATCTGCTCATAAAAATAAACAGCTAGAAACCAATAGTCTGCCACTAGCCTATAGTCTACACTAGCGTCATAACACCAAAGCTCTAGCACACACAGGACAACTGTCGCTAGTCACACACTCCTCCAGCCAGCCAGGCCCAAAATAGACATCCATAAAATATATCAAATCGTTCCCGTGGTTCAATGGTAAACTCAATGCCCCAATTACCACTGAAAAACAACAATGGCTTTCCCACTCACAGCTTAACAGTCAGAGGTGAGTCCCATAAAACTCTACAATTTAGAGTGGGTTCGTTTTCGTCCAAGCACATCCCTTCCCGTCTTCCCTTTCTACTGCTCTGTCTCCTGTGCTTAATCCACACACGGGAAAGCCACCGACAGAAAAGTTATGTCTCAATGCAGAGGTGAAAAATCCCATTAGTTCTGCTTGACTGGCTTCACCTGTTAAGAGAACCACTTCGCCATAATAATCACGAGTTCGGGAATAAGAGGAATAAATAAGATGGTTGCCCGATTGAGACGCCTCTGCGAGTCTGCGGTGATAACATGGAGGGAGGATCCAGACCGAGGGGAGCTTTCTGGGGAGTGAGAGGAGGGGGGCGAGGTGGAGAGCTGCCCGTTATTTTAGTTAGTTTTACGGGAGGAGGGGTTCAAAAGGGAGGCCGTATGCTTGTAGGGTGCAATCCATAGTCCTGTGTTCCAGCTGGTTTCACATCCGAAAATATCACCGCGTCACAGATCTGCGTGTGTGTGCGTGCGTGCGTGTGTGTGTGTGTGTGTGTGTGATGCGTGATGCTAGGTGGTTAGGGCTGTTGGTGGACCGCAGGAAAGGCTGGGGCTCCAGCCTACGCGGAACCTTTCTGTGGGCTCTAGTATGTGTTCCCCATGCATGCCCTGGAAGCCCCTGAATGACAACGTAGGCTATTACAAGTTATGTTCCTACCCTGCCATGCATTAGAACGGTTCAAGACATCATGGAATGAAACGCCAATCAAACACAACGTACAGCAAAATGGACTGTCGCTGAGTCCAACTGCATGGCCATGATATCACAACCAATATTAACAGCAGCAATCACATTCTCAACGATCCAATCAAATCCCTCTCTGCATTATGGCCCGGCCTAATATCCTGTTTTACTCTGGGAATGGTCACATGGGGAGCAAAATAACCTCTGATTGCTAGTGGAGTATCAACAAAAGGGCCTTTTTGGAATTAGTTGTAGAATGGAGTTGCTTGGCCGCTTGTTTCGAAGATTAGGTCAACATTTCACAAAACACAAATCCATGATTCCAACATAATATGTTGTGTCCCCACGAAGTTAAATGAAAACACTGTAAGCACAGAGCCCCCCCCCCGGGTCAGGGGGTCGTTGGTCCCTGGACTCAGACCACCTGATGTTCAAGAGGGCTCTTGAGGCGCTGGATTTCTGTTAGTTTCTACCGAGTCGAGAGCAGGAGTTCGATAACAGAATCCGCCCCTTTAAATGGCAGTTGTCTTGGAAACAGGTGCACGAATGGGCCATGGGGATGGTGGTGGTGGAGAACCATGTTAGCCAGCGCTAGGCCAGCATGCAGATCCACATACCCCACGCTGACAGAACGTCTCTCTGAGGTCCCGTGCTCCACCGGAGCACTGAGAGAGAGCTGCAACAAGTCGCTCAAACGACATGGCAGAGAGACTAAAGGAGACTTACAGAAAAGAAATGGCCACACCTAATGTGTTTTCGTTAAAAATATCGGCCTATATTAGAATATTATTATTTACAATTATGGATTGTAGCCTAAATTGCATCTGTGGCATACATTAACAGCTTATTACATTGGGATTCATTTCAATCCTTGAAGTAAAATCATCTCTCATTTCTAAAATGATTACATTTAAAATGTTGCAGTCTACAGTATCTAATAACTAAGAGCCCCTGGGATGTCTAGCATTTGGTGTTTTAAGAATACATAATTGGTATATTTAAAGCCATATTCATTTGAAACCGTATTGACCTCGCCCAGGAATTGTGACAAATATAATCATTCTTTCATATCCATAACATTGACCACTACTGCCCCCTAGTGTACACAAACCGGCCGTCGTTGTAAATATGCATATTATAGCTAACTATGTAAAATAAAAGAAGACACATATAAACATATGTTTTATATATATATACATATATAAAAAACATATGTTTATGTTCTTAACGTTTTTCTGCTTTTGTGGATAATTTTTAACAATAAGAAATGTACAGAAATTAAAAACCTGATCTCTGTAAGATTGATATGCAGCTCAACATTGGAATGGTTTAAGTAATTCCCTCTCGCTCATATCTATCTAAACCGACAACAGGAGAGAGAGCTTGTCTCTCTGATTCAAAGTAGGTAGCTAGCATTCTTCCCATCCCTGACTCTAAGTGAAGGGGACAGATAGGCCTACACATGTCAGCATTTCCTCACATCCCAAGACGGATCTCCCTCAAACATCATTCCATCTTTTATCTACACTTCCACCCCATCCACCTATATGATATAGATCCTATATCCATACCAATATCCCGGCAGAATCACTCAGACACAATTTAAACAATGCATGCATTCCACCCAAAATATTTGATACTCATTCAAGGCAGATTTTACTTTCTTTGTCGCAGAGTGAAATGGCTTCCATTCTGTGGACACCAGGGGTTCACTGGGGCAGGGGGGAGGAGCGGGGAATGCAGATGCAATAGGACAGAAGCTGATGCCTTTAAGTTTGTGAATCTAGGTACAATTAATGTGCATTACATGTGTGTAAGCGATGTGTGTGATGATGCCTTAGCGCTGGTGCTGCCGAGCCACGAGGGGGAAGAAGCCCCGGGCAGTACTTGGATGGGGGGACCTTTCAAAAGCAATTGCATGTCGTTGGTCCCCGTCCCCCCAGAGTCGTCCTATCAGAGAAGATAACATGCACACTGAAAGGTCACAACTCACCGTGACATTTCTGGTGTAAGCAGCCAAGCCCAGATCCCTACACTAATCTTCAATTCATATAAATGCTTGGGTAACAATGTGTGTGTGTGTGTGTGTGTGTGTGTGTGTGTGTGTGTGTGTGTGTGTGTGTGTGTGTGTGTGTGTGTGTGTGTGTGTGTGTGTGTGTGTGTGTGTGTGCGTGTGCGCGCGTGCTTGTGATGTGTGCCTGTTTGTTTTTACAATTGTTGATATGTAGTATTTAACCTCAATGTACGGTTGCAAGGTAGTGCAACAGAAAGAGTTTCATCTATGCACTGAAATGGAATCACAATAAGCAGAAGCCACAGAAGCAGGCCATTTCTGCTTCTATTACCTCTACGACCAAAAGGTTGCACAGGCAGGTTCATGTTTTCAAATGAATGCCTGCTCTACATTTATATACGCAGTCAAAATAAGTCAGGCATCCACTATGACTTCCATATCCAGTATATTATTTAGATAGGGTACAATGTCGGTGAATAAATGACTAAATAATAAAAGATTAAAAAAATAAATAAACAATTGCCGCAACCAGCAGGGGAAAAATTATTTGTTATTTGTTGTGATGTCGGTCTCTTTCACTGGCCTGTAATTAGCAAACTCGCTGACAAAAAACATTACCTCCACAACTATGTTTGTGTGTGCGGGTGTGTGTGTGTGTGTGTGTGTGTGTGTGCATGCGTGCTAGCATGCATGCGTACATGCGTGCGTGTGTGGATGTGTGCGTGTGTGTGTATTCTGCACGCATTGGCAAATAATACTCCCTCTAGATGCTTACCCCCTATCTGTTTATCCGATAATAACAATTGAGACGATTTAACAAGGGCAAACAAAACAAATAGTCCTACGTGACAGCAATCGACAAGTCTGTAGTGGGCCGTGCCTGGCTACCCTTCAGCCTCAGTAACAGCCCTAATGCAAGAGGCGAAGCACACACTCTCTAGCCTCAAGCACCACTAATGACAGGGAGAGCTGGTGCACGGCGAAAGCGTTCTCCCATGATGCATAGGCAAGACAAGATGAAGACGAATGAATGACGGGAACCTCAGACTCTCATTGATTAAATGTGCTCCGTATCAGTGTTTTACCAGACAGTGGACCATTATGAGATTGTTAGCCTAATGATTTTGACAGCCAGACAGCAGCATACTACACACTACGTGTGTCTGTGTACGATGAGTTCAATCTGACACACACCCACCCACACCCACACCCACACCCACACACACACACACACACACACACACATAAAGAGCAGCCCTGATATGCGATCCTTTAAAAAAAAAAGAGATGTGGAATTAAGTGGGAACCGTAGCTACTTAAATGTGCAAAGCTATTTAATAATATATGGTTCATAAAAAATATTTTTCGAATCACACATTACAACCGAAGGGTTTCAGGGTCATGGTTTTAGCAGTTGTTTTAGATGTTCCTCAAACGTTCCTTCTAGAACATTCATGTTTCTCCAATAAAGAAAATGAAATGGAGGAAGAAGCCTAGCCCCACCCGCCCTGCTGTAATGTGTGGCCAGGCTGTTGAAACTCTTCAATAGTACCAGTATCTGGGGATAATTATTGATAAGTTAACCAAATACCAACGTTGTTTGTGCAAAAGCCTAAAAGAGCATCTACCTTATGGCTCAGAAATGTAGATGTTGACACTGCTTTAATAAGAATGTTTTACCCTTGTTTTGATGAATCTGTTTTAATTCTATTTTATTTGCTGGTTTTGGTAACTTGAAAAACCTTAACAGGTAAGAAAAGAATTGTTGGATCGGGCAGTAAAATAGCAGGCACAATTCTAAATGACCTCCCCTAATACCACAAAGTTAGAGCCAGCAAAAAGCCCAGATGAACCCCAGTCACCCCTTGTTCAGTGAGTCCCGTTTGCTTCCAAATGGTCGCAGATATAATCTGCCATGACACAGGACATACAGAATCAACAATTAATTTGTCTCTGCTGCTATTGGCCTTTTGAAATACATCATGTAGTTCAACATTTTTGGTTTAAATTGTTAAATTGTTGTTCAATTGTATTTGTTTTGATTGGTGTGTGTGTTGATTGCTGATGATTATTGTATTACTGCTGGCTGTGCAACCAATTGCCCCTTGGGGATAATCAGGATTACCTTACCTTACCTACCAACTGTGCATGCCAATCAGTGACCTCACCTAGTTTAAAGGCTGACCGGTGTGTGGTGATGAAGCTCTCCTGCTTTGTACCCTGGCAGAGTATTTCCTCTCTGCTAACAAAAGCATTTCTCTTCCAAGATCCACTTCATTACCCACACTAATACAGTGCAAAACGTTTATTCAAATGAGCTTAGATCTGATACACAGAATAAATGGGAGGAAGGCTGAAAACGTACACTTTTTTTCCTCTCTCGCAACTCGCAAGATATGTTTACATTTGAATTAATTAGAGGGAGGATGGGGGCGGGGGGATGGCAAATCCCTCCTATTTGCTTTAGCCACGGGTTCCATTCTCTGTATTCATTACACCACCGCTGTCATCAATATGTGTCCATGGAAACAAAGAATAATTACATTTTATCAGGATCCACATGACAATGAGAAGAACCTTTGTGGGAAATTGATTGGCTGTTTCTTAGAAGAGATGGCGCATTGTGAGCATTTGATTGGCCAATACTAAAGGAAATTGATTGGGCCGTGTAATTTTCCACCTGAGTGCCAGGCACGTGCACGCGCGTACACACACACACACACACACACACACACACACACACACACACACACACACACACACACAAAGTGTTATCGTGTGACTTGGTGGAGGCTAAAGTGTGTGTGGAGTGTGGATGTACTCCACGTGTGAGCCTCTGCACTGGCCATAGCTGCAGCTCAATTGTTTTCTATTTTCTAATGAGGTCCGGTAGGTGAGGGGGGGGGGGGGGGGGGGGGGGGGGAGTCAGTGTGTGTGCAAATGGGTGTGTCTGGGGTTGTGTGTGTGTGTGTGTGTGTGTGTGTGTGTGTGTGTGTGTGTGTGTGTGTGTGTGTGTGTGTGTGTGTGTGTGTGTGGGCGAGCATAGCTGTCCATCCCAAGATAAGTCACATGTGACAGTCTGTCAGGTCACCTCTCATCAGGATGTATACAGCAGAGGAAGCAAATCCTCAACAGCGATGCATGTGCAACACACCAACCTTCAAACACAATTACACAACCACTGCATAGCCAACCAACCCCCTTCTCCACCCCCCCCCCCCCCCCCCCCCCCCCCCCCAATCACACACACACACACACACGCTCAAGATCTATATTGTCATTACCCAACATCTCCTCGAAAATTGTCAATTTGGATTTGGAATTTGTGCGGCAAAAAGTGGAATAGGACCCCATCGCCTGCACCCAGCCACTGGGATGCACTACTTCTAAGAAGAGCCAGGGTATGCCTGCTACTCGCCGGGATTTTGCCAGTTGCAATGCAGCCTCTTCTAATGGAGATACAGCCTCTTGCAGAAGAGATAGACAGTGGACAAAAAGTCTGTTTAAGCGCACATCCAGCCTCTTTCAGTGTAGAAAAAGCCTCTTGTAGTGGAGAAACAGCTTCTGGTTGTGGAGATACAGTCTCTTTAGTGGACATGAAACATGTTTTACTCGCAAAACTGCCTCATTGAAATGGAATACAGCCTCCGTTAATGGAGATACAGTCTCTTTTAGTGGACATATAGCCTCTTTCAGTGGAGATACAGCCTCTTTTAGTGGACATATAGCCTCTTTCAGTGGAGATACAGCCTCTTTTAGTGGACATATAGCCTCTTTCAGTGGAGATACAGCCTCTTTTAGTGGACATATAGCCTCTTTCAGTGGAGATACAGTCTCTTTTAGTGGACATATAGCCTCTTTCAGTGGAGATACAGCCTCTTTTAGTGGACATATAGCCTCTTTCAGTGGAGATACAGCCTCTTTTGGTTGAGATAAGGTCTCCTTCTTGGAAATAAAACCTCTTATACTGTAGAAACAGCCTATTTTATACGCAATACAGCCTCTGTTAATGGAGATACAGCCTCTTTTAGTTGAGAAATAGCCTCTTTTATTGGAGAAATTGCCTCTTTCAGTGGAGGTATAGCCTATTTTAGTGGAGCTATAGCCTCTTTTGGTGGAGATGGCACCCATTCTTGTGGAGATCCACTTTTAGTGCAGAGCGCAATCAGAAGCTCATCTCCTGACCTTTGTCACCAGTCGGGTAGAAGTAACCTAACCACCACAAGGCCTTTTTGTCCCTTCTCCTTTCTGTCGCTGCCTCGTAGTGCTGATTTCATTCCACTCATCACCGTTCACGGAGAGACGCCATCAGAAAGGGGGGGTCAGTCAGAAACCACTTTGCACGACACGTCTTCACAGCCACTGCTCCCAGATGATAGAAAACCCCTCCATAAAACCAGAACACATAGCAACAGATGTGAGACAGTAAGGCCCTGGGGCTATGTGTATCAATGTAGACACAGGAAGGAGTGTCAATAAAGGACAATAAAAGGACATGGGGCACGACTGCACCCACATCTGGTAATACGATTACATCTACACATGCAGCGCTGAAGCAAGAAGTCAGCAGGTCTGTGTGAAGGCTGAGCCGGGCCATGACTCCTTTGAAGGACGCAGACAAATGAGGATTTAAAGCCAGCAGCGGGGGACTAGGTGGAGCTTTCCCCCCCCACAGGGCAACACAGCGACATATCGCTGCTGAAACGATGGAGGAAACAAGAGACTTTTAGAGTTCACAGGGCGCAGTGGAAGTACGAGAAGGTTTTTTACAACAGCTTTTTCAACCGCAGCTAAACGAAGACAGCAGGGTGGTCAGGGTTCAACATGTGGAGGATACGTTCAGAACTTAGAAATAACTATAATGAGCTCGATTTTGATTGCTGACTGAAGAGGTCACGTATGATTGGTTTAGTTGATCATGTGAATTGGCAATAGTTCAGTTTTAGGTGGAATGCCATTATCTCACAGCCAGAAGCACTGTCATGTAGAGGGGAAAAAACCCACACAGCTTAGCTAATAACCTTCCGGTTCACCGGAACACCCGAGGCCTCATTTTCTGGATTTCTTTCCATTACATTCGATCCCACTCTATTTCATGCCTTTTAAAAGGAACATAACATAAACGACCCCCCCCCCCCCCCTCTTGCTGTGGACAGGGGGAATCTATGATTTTACGCTCCCGAAGTAAAGAAAACAGCCCAATGATAACAGCAAAGAGCCATGGCAAACGTCAGTCAGCACGAAAGGCAGCCATTACTCTGAAACACAGTTCCAAATCATTAAACACAAAACTACTTCTCCCCGTACCGTCTTCCCTTGCTGTCATTACAAAGCAATTACACATACTAGACACACATTGTGTCTGGAACATACTGAACAGGACAGTTTGTCTAGTTCGGAGAGCAACTCTGTCTGCAAGAAAGAAAAGGGTAAAGACCTTAAGTATCTTAGTGCGTTCTTTCAAAAACCTCTGATCTGTTTCTCGTTGCCTGACAATCAACAAACGGTGATGAAATGAGAAGACAGAAGGCCTTCTGGGACCCTGCTATTCCAGTCCCATTCTCCTCGGGGGTGAAGGAAAAGGCCATTCTATCAGCCATCCACCATTTTGGTGTGGCAGTAGATCTTTCGATAACAGCCATGTGACACGTCTCTTAAATCACTCAAGGTCATCTTTCTCATATTCTTTCATTTCTTTTTTTTGTGGAGGGGGGGGGGGGGGGGCTAGTTTCATCAATCGAAGTAAAGAAAACAGGTTGAGCACATAAATTGTCCAGCATAAAAGGTTCCAGTGATTCCTCATGAAATGTATTTGAATAAGTCTACAGCATATTTTTTGATGTATACATTTCTCAGTATGATCCGTCTGCTAGCCTTGGCCATCAAGCTGGAACCAGTTGGCCAAGTGTATTCTACCCCCTTAGCTTCCAAGAACTCAAAACGCACACAAAAGGTAAGGTCATAACTTCAACTTCACACAAAGACAACTCATCGAAGACACAATGCTGATGGAAGGGGAAATGGTCTTTCCACACTGTCGTGATACACACACGCTGATCCAGACAAACTACCCATAGCCTTTTAACCCCTCCACACCCATTTACTCTTTCATACTTACACAAACAAAGTAGAAACCAACTAAAGACATTACCTAAAATTATATCAAAATGTTTAGACAAAACAAAACAGTCGTATGACAACAGGTTGTAACACTTCTATACTACCACCTACTGGTCACAAGCAATTGTGCTGGTAATAATAATGATAGTAATAACGGGCTCTTGGATTTGCGGATAAAGATTTATCTAGGTCAAATAGGCTGGTATATGCTCATTTACCACAACACAGACCAAGCAATCGTCATGCATGTTATCTAGAGATACATCAAATGTAATATTTTCCTTAGATAAGACATCTAATGAAACAAAAAAAGTTGTCGTTCAAGTCAAGGCAATTTTATTTGGGGGGGCTTAACAGGCCAAATATTTATGACAATTGAATGTGGTTGTGTGTAATAAAAATAAAAAAAGAGTTCCATGTGGGAAAAACAAACAAGTTGTAGTTTACTGTTGAAAGTAATGCTTTGTGTAACAACATTCATATGGGGCAAGTAACTCACATTTAGTGCCTTAGTGAATAACGGCCGTCGGGTCAGCCAGGACTACATGTGACAAACCTAGGCTAGGCAAAACTATACCGCTGCTCTGCCATGACATACAATCAAAAACAAACACCCACAATTAGCAGGATTGTGCAAAAGAACCTGGGTCCAACTCTTTCCCCCTTGGAGCCGATATTGCAGTGCGTTAAAGTGGTTTGGCGCAGCTCTCCCCAGCCCAGCCAGAGTAGCACACACATTTAAACTGGGACCCCATGTTCAGCACCTGCCTGGACTCTGGCTGTTCCAGCACTCTGTAAGTCCTCCCTCCTCCGGGCTTGTCATCAGACACCACCTTCCAGAATGCGGGGTCGAGGTGGAGGTATGCCCGGGAGGAGGGCTCCCTCCTCTGGCATCGGCCCCTGGATGAACACATGGCCTGGCTACACAGAGCGGCCGCAGACGTGACGTTCACCAGGTAGTGGCCCAAGGTCTTGTCGATGTAGGCCTTAATCGTTTCACAATTAGCCTAAGAAAAGGAATACCAAACAGAAAGGGAAATCAACAGTGGATCGATAAAAAATGATTGATCAATCAAGAAGAGTGCAGCCATTACATTTCACACACACACACACACACACACACACACACACACACACACGTTTTACGAAAGGGGGATAATAAAGGAAGGGTTAGCGGTCCTACCTTGGATTTTGCAAACAGGTTGTCTCCCCAGAGCACGACTCCTGCGGCTCCCACGGCGGCGCTCTCTCCGATGGTGTACACCAGATGTTCCTGCAATCCAACACACACACACACACACACACACACACACACACACACACACACACACACACACACACACACACACACACACACACACACACACACACACACACACACACACACACACACACACACACACACACACACACACACACACACACACCATCAGGGGCCCGCCGTGCTTCCATCAACACCGCCATTACCGCCCTGCATCCACATGACCCACATAGCAGAAACCCAACACCAGCCGGCCCCCTGCCCACCACACACAGCCTTGCCTGAGGGAGGAAATCCAGGGAGTAGGTGTAGACGATGCGGGCGTACGGGACCACAGGGGCCATGGCGGGCCCCCGCTGCGCCCCCACCCTCATGGCCTCCATGATGCGGTGGTGGCTGTACAGCAGAACCTCCTCGTGGAGCTCCCGCAGACGGATGTCCAGGTAGATCTCGGGGTACAGGGCCGTGGAGACGTTCCAGAGCCAGGACAGCCGGTCGTTCCTCTGGAGCTCCACAGGAGGGCAGGCGCCCGTGTAGTTGGCGTCTTTGCGGCGGTAGTAGTTGTAGCAGCCGGGGAAGCCGTAGAAGCCCCAGAGACCGCCCGGCCGCTCCTTCTCCGCCAGCCTCAGCGTTCCCTCCATAAAGTCACGGGCGCCGGCCTCGAACTCTTTGACGGCCTCGACCTCTACCTGAGCCGGACTCCAGTCTGGGTGTTTGGACCTCACCAGTGCCCTGGAGCCCTGCCAGTACACCTCCATGGTGTCCCAGTTCCTCTTCCACGACGGCCTCCAGCTTTCCCAGTCCACCACGGCCAGGCCCACGAAGTCCCGGTCGGGGATGTCGGCGTCGACGTCCCGGGCCGCCGCCCTGAGGTGGTCGGCCAGGCTGGCGTTCTGCGGCACACCGCCGTTGATCGCCACCCCCTGGTTGTATTTGGGATAGCGCCCTAGTTTATCTGGGTAGAATATGGTTATGTTGTCTCCCATGAAGCTTTGGTTCCGGTTTCGGACAATGTTGAACACCCCCAGGTCCAGCTCCACGCCGAAGCGAGATTTGCAGTTGGCCGTCGGGGCATTCCAGACGGCCGCAAACGGGACCTGGGAAAGGGGAGTCGCCGCATACTGCTGTCCTGATGAGAGACCGATCACCACCGCATGCAGGACCAGTAGAGGAATAGAGGAGCACATACCTGGAACATAAAGGATCAACATTACAGATTCTGATGCCAACTGGAAAATACAACGTTCAGAGGCTAGTTTGGGATCGTTTTTATGCATGCGAAATTGCAACAAATTAAATAAAATAAAAAGAGTGCTTTGAATATTTGATCATTATGTTGTTTTACATACATTTATACTAGCAGCTAAAACCCCTTTGAGATTATTAAATGTCTAACAACAATGTAAAATACATTGCAGGTTTGTCTTTACAAATCCGCTTTGTTTGAGAGGCCAAGACTGGCTGGAAACAATTACAAGAAAACAGGGGGAACTGTGTTTTTTGTGGACAAAAAGTCGTAACATTTTATTTCTCAACCGTAAACTTAATAGTGATTTAACCAGAAAAACGCATTACCCGTTTACATGTATTTGTTTACAGGCAGCTCTTGGCCTCTCAAAGATAGCGGTCAATGCAACATTTGTTTATATGATTATGGTCATACAACAGTGGTCATGTGCATTAAAAACTCACTCGCTTCTTGTTCCTCATTCAAGATGGAGCGGATATTCACGTTTTCAATTCAATGTGAATATATTATGTTATGAATTAAATTAAATTAAGGTCTTGATCTTGTGATGATGCTGTAGATGCAATTTTTATTAAAATAACCTATTCAGTCCACTTTCAGTCTACTTATTTGGAAACAAATAAGGGTGACAACTATCTTCACAAATAAGGAACATTCACAACCTTACGAGCCAAATGAGGAACATCCGGACTGGGACTTGGCTGTGAAAGGGGAAGCATCGATTCCCTTGAGAATTGCATATTGGCAGTAATGAACCCTCGTAGAAGCTGAACAACCAAGCTAGTCAGAGCCAGAAGGGACGGCCACACCCCAACGCAAAGCCAAAGTGCATGACACTTGTATGAGGCAGATAGCGTGAACAAATATAGTTCGTCTTATGGCAGACTGCTCTAGGTAGGAATATTGTTCACATTTAATTTGTCAGGATTATGAGCCTAAACCCAAACGTATGCTCAATGTTGAAGTGGCAGTTCGAGAGAATTCAAACTCGGGGGGGGGGGGGGGGGGGGGGGGGGGGGAGACAGGCTGTGGACATTTACTTTACACCTTATTGTTCTGTTAGTTCTCGTTGGCTAAAAGTAATTCTGTAATAATTGTGGGTAATGTGGGGAACACTGCCCCCCCGGGCTCCCCGTTAGTACCGCCAATGACGCTTTGAAAACATTGTCTCCTATTGACTCAGACTCATTTATTCAGATTAAATTATCTCCTAACCCTCAACCATTTCCCATTTAATATAGCCTAAACAACCGCAATACATCTGCGTGACGTGCCGTCTACAGAAACCAAGAAGACGCCGAAAAGTGGAATACCACGTAGAAGTGAATAACAGTAGCTCACGTGCGTTGTGACATTAGCGCTTTATTATCAATAATCCCATCCTAACAACGTCAACGTGTTCTAGGTTGCATTAACCTTATGCCGTTTTATTAACTTTGTAAAGTCAACCAAATCGGAATTCTTGCATGTCAATTTACGAAAAACAAATATATTCTCTTCATTCAGAGAATACAAATGACATTATAATCACAGAAATATGCAAAAAGATTTAGTACGTACCTATACCGCTAACAAATGTCAGCAGATTATTTTGGTTTGCAGCATGTTTTGATTTGGTCATAAGTCTTGTGATCAATGAAAATAGTTTTCTTCTTCTTCTTCCTCTGTTGTTGTTGGTGGAGGGCGATCCGTTGAGACGTGCATATACCACCACCTGCTGCACTGGGGTGGGCATCTAAAATAAACGTGAATAAACCCATGACGGATTATGTCAAGGTTTTAAAATGATTATTATTATTATTACCTGGTCATGTTATAACACAGCTGGAAATCGTGGATTTTCTGATAAAGACTGCTAGCCTTTTTGACAGACAAAACAGCAGAAACTATGTTAAGTGTGCTCATTAGTGTACAGCATCCATTCTCTCATTGCTTGTGTAAAAAAAAAAAAGATAGAATATTAGATTTGAGGACGAAACGATAGGGTGGGCTAAGGCAAGTTTTGGGTGGGCTTGAGCCCACCCAAAACCCATCATTTTGCTTCAATCTCTATGCAAGTCTTTATTTTATGTAAATAGACCCAGTAAAAACGGAGTTATACATTTGATACAAAATAATCGATTCAGATAAGTTAATAATCAAAAAATAAAGATTATTATCTTATCTGAATCGAGACTGAATCGTTACACAGTATCCCGTTGCATCGAAGAATCGATTATTTTCCCACCCCTATTGATTACTGTACTCCAAAAGTTCTAACAGAGTCTATTGTTTTGCATAAGCTTTTTGGTGAAACTAGAGTTGCTGACATGCGCCTTGTGGTGGGGTATATAACTGGCAGTGTCTTTCAAAAATAATGAAGCACCATAGTGGTTATCACATAAATGCTTATCTGATGTGGAAAGAATTGGCATCCCGCTTGTTATGCCTATAGGTAAAACTATTGAAAGCGAATTGCAGAGAGCCTGTTGACTCGAGTGATCGACTGCATACACTTCCTTGCAGAAAGAAACCTGCCACTGAGGCGGGGGAATGCACAGTAAGGAAATCCTAGAAATTGACATTTTACTGGGTATCCTTGATCTCATAGCACGGTATGATGTTACACTGGCAGAGCATCTTAGAAAGGCTGCCTCAAAAAAAACATCGGATATCTGTCCTGGTGCACTCAAAATGATTTTTTTGATTCAATAATGTGTTTTACGTACAATTTGTGCCCAGAAAAAAGAGAGGGGGGGGGGGCGCCTGCTATGTGTCTGCATACCCCCCAGAAAGTAGGCAGTTGCGCCTCTGACTGCATCCCTCTCCACTCCCTCTAACTGATTTATGTAAGTTAGCCTAAAGTCATGCAATAATGTCTCCCCTGGTTACTTGTGTCCTGTTGTTTCTTCCAGTTGTCCATTCCCTTTGCTGTCAAATGCTTTTCACTTCCCCGCGTCCGCATGCTATTTCAGTATCTATCTCTCTCTTCCCAGCACTCCAAGCCACTGCATTAGCCCTCTCGTTACCGTGAACATGCTGTGATTATGGCCATCAACTCGGCACTTGCTGAACAGCTCTGTATTTCATCATGGAATTCTGATAGGCATACAGCCCAGCTCCTACCTGGCCGCTAATTGGGTCCTTTGTTCCATCCATGCGTTTATTGTAGAGTCTGCCGAGGCTATTGCAATTTAAAGATACTGGCACTTTTGGATCAATCATCAAACATGCTTTAAAACGCCACCATCCTCGCTACAATGTGTATTTATATCGAAGCCTTTTGATTGGATAATTACTTTTGGTTGGGGGTGTCCTAACTGCAGCCTAGTTTATTTGATGTATGCACGTCATGCAAGTCACAACCAATCAACATCGAAAATGTAAATGCATGTTCAAATCCCCCTCAACTCTTTTGGTTGAAAATAGCTCTGGCTTAACCAAACCCTGTAATTACCCCGAGCAAGAGTATGGGATTGATGCATGCATGCAAAACTCCCTGTTGAGCGCTCAAACTTTAGACTACTAGTCTGCTCGCTGCCACATTTCGTATTGTAAACCATTGTTTTGAGTCATTACACGTTGTTCTTTGAGGGACACTATAGAGTGCTGCAGCATTATCTACACGTCCCTAATCGCTAAAATATGTTTTCGTCAAAATGGCACATACCAGTTTGACATAAAAAAAATACATAAATAAATTAAAGGTCTAGTTTGCCTCGAAGAACACAACATAGAATCTCATTGCCCAATATTATTTTGTTGTAGAAGAGTCCAGTAATAAATCTAATACAAAACAGGTGGTAAAAACGAAATATTTATTTTCCTTATCAAAACATGTATTAAAGAAAATACTTGGGAGGGAGAAGCCCTAATGCAATTGTAATGATCATCTCAGGGTATTCTACATTTGATCTTCGCTGGTAAAGGAAAGTAAAACATGAACGGCCTCTGGCTCTGCATTTACAATAAAAGTGCTGTTGAACTAGAAGTCAGACATTTGTGAAGTTTTTTGTGTAGTAGTCATGTTCTGTAAAATATTAAGGACAATTAATGAGATACTGAAAATACATTCAAATAAATATTAATGCATAGGCTTCCATACACAGTTTTGATGCCAGTGAAAAGTCTTTGGATAAGGCCCACTAGAGCCATCTTGTGCCGATACCAGAGCTAAGTGCAACACTCTTACATCTACCTATTGATCTGATGCACAATACAAATATATGTTCATATCAGAATCACATTAGCCTATCAGTTACTCCAATCACATTGCATTTCCCCTGGGAAAAATCAAGGGAACGGGAGACCATGATTATAATCCACTTATGATGCAAGTGGCAAGGGAGAGCAAAATGTAAACACAAATCCTTTCCAGCAAGCTCTCGATCTCATGAAGTATATTTAAAAACTACAGACAGCTTCGACTCTCATGTCGACAATTTCCCTCCCATGTCCCTCCCTGCATCCACATCCCCCACTTCAATGTAGAGCAAACACAAGCCCTTCATCGTGTACGTCTACAATTTGGCATACGCTAAAAATACTGCAATGCACGGCTAGCCGAGAAGGAGAGTGGCGAGAAGCAGGGGGGTCACCAGCACCACCACCGACGCCACGGTTGCCCGGGCCGCCCCCTTCTGTTGATTACACCCATCACCGTGGTAACCTTTGTAACAGCGGCACTGGAAATTCTCCTGGAACGCGCTCCTCTCTGCGTCGCCGAGCTCACCGGTGACTGCCAGCTTCCTGCCCTGAGTGGCGATGGAGTGAGAGAGCGGGTCGAGGTGCAGGTAGACGTCGGCGTCCGGCACTCGCCGCTGGCAACGGCCCTGAGAGGCACACAGGGCCTGGCTGCATAACTCTGCTGCCGTGGAGACGTTGAGCAAATATTCCCCCAACTGACCGCGCAAATAATCATTCAGGCTGGAGCAGCTGACCTGGTCAAGGAGGTGGGGGTGGGGGGGACACAGAACATGTGATTTAGGGCTGAACAAAGAGAGACGAACTGGAAAGACCTCCTCAGTGCTAAATGAGATGCTATGAATGGATTTTAGGCAATGTGGTAAACTGCAGCAGTATTGGGTCCAAGCAAGGCAATTGGAGAAATTAAATATATTGTTGGGGAATGTGATTAAAAATAAAGTATCTAAATATAGATAAAATGTAACTTCCTCATTCTATTTTAACATGAAGAAATACTTTGTTAAAATAGAATCCTCTTTTATGTTAACAGTTGCACTTTGCTTCCTCTTTCACAACAAAGTGTCAGTCCGGATGTTCTTAATCTGGCTGGTATGAGGACCAGCTTGTGGAGGTTCCTTATTTGTGTACATAGTTGTCACCCTTAATTGTTTCCAAATGAGTAAAGTGATAGTGGACTGAATAGGTTACTTGAATAACAATTGCATCATCACAAGATCTAGACTTTCATTTCATTTGTATTAACAAAAGTATTCTATGAAATCCTCATGATCAAATCCCTTTGTGGTCAGGTCATTTAAAACCAGAACCGCAAATGGCCACCCAAAGTTAATGTAACATACATAATCAGCCATATTATGGCCCAATCCCATTTCTACCCCTTACCCCTTCCCCTTACCCCTCCCCCTTGTTTTGAAGGGGTAAGGGGAAGGGGGAAGAGGTAGAAATGGGATTGGGCCTAAAACCCAATCCCATTTCTACCCCTTACGCCTCCCCCTTCCCCTTCCCCTTCCCCTTCCCCTTCCCCTTCCCCTTCCCCTTCCCCTTTCAAAACAAGGGGGCGGGGTAAGGGGAAGGGGTAAGGGGTAGAAATGGAATTGGGCCTAGGTATGTTGCTGTATGGAAACTGCCTTTCCATACAGCTATATGTAGACTGATGGCCAGCAATCGGACAAATTGTTCAGAAGCACCACTTGCTGGTGTCAAAAGGCCAAGTGTGATGAAGCTTACTTTACTGCTTGCGTACGTTGCCTCTCCCCACAGGATGACACCGGCCGCTCCCAACGCCACACTCTCCCCGATAGTGGACACCAGATCTGTCTGGACATGAGACACGAGGCATGAGGCAGAACCACAATCTTTAAATAACATAACAGGGCAGGACTCATTTGTGCTACCAAGTTCAAAGGAGTTTGCCGGAGGGAGGGTGGATGGGTGTGGTTAGAGTCCCTGTAAGCTTAGGCTTACAAGCTCTTATCTGTACCTAAACACAACAGGAAGTACTGAAATGAGTGTTGGCGTGATGATATGCAGCTTGACCAACACCCATCCTCCCCTTCTTTTAGGAGATTCCTGATATTAGAAACTTGTCCCTGTGCCAGGATTTAACAGGAAAAGACTGCGGTTGCACATAACAATTTCAATAGCTCAGCATCGAACAATGATGAAATCTTGTCATGCAGAGACATTTTCGGCAGGAGTGGGAAACAATCCAATTGTAATCAGTTAAAAAACAATACACTAGTAATGAAGCCATACATTTGAAAGATACACAAGTTATGCCCGACTGGGATGGAGTTTCCTCACCTCCGTCAACAGCTCCAAAGAGTTGGAGTAGGTGGGACGTGCGTAAACAAAAACAGGCCGCGCCAGGCCATCTCCAGATGACGCCAGACGCATGCCCTCTTTCACGCGGTTCCGGACAAACTGCCTCCCGGAGGCGGAGGACTTGAGCACGGAGCTCATATAGATGGAGGGGAAGAGGGCCGTGCTCTCCGTCCACAGCCACTTCAGCCTGTCGTTGCGAACCTCCTCCACGTCTGGGCAGCGGCCGGTGTAGTTCTCCAAAGTGCGCCTGTAGTCGTGGTTGTAGCAGTCGGGGAACAGGTAAAAGCCCCACAGCTGGTTGGGCCTCAGGGATTTGGCCAGCTTCAGGGTCTCCAGCATGAAACTGTGGGCGGACATCTCAAACTCCTTCAGAGCCGCCCGCCCCACCTCTTCTGTGGGCGAGGCGGGGTTCTTTTGGACCAAAAGCTGGCGGGAGCGACTGCGGTACACATCTTTGTTTTCCCAGTTCCGTATCCAGAGTGGGCGCCACTCTTCCCAGTCAATGACAGCTAGGCCCATTGCTTGTTTCTCACGAATGTACTTCTGCACACCTTCTGGCATCTTATCCAGGTGCTCTTTGAGACTGGCTACCTGGGGCAGCCCACCATTCACTGCAGTACCATCTTCCTGGTAGTATGGATACAAGCCCAGGCGGTCTTTATAGAAGATGGTTAGGTTCTGTTTGACAAAAGCCTCATTAGGTGAGGCAACAATCTGGAACTGGCCCAACTGAAAATGGACGCCGTGGCGTGGGGCACAGTCCTCTGTGGGTGCGTTCCAGGCCAGAAGCACTGGCTTTTGAGGGAAGAGTGGCCATCTCGTGGGCTTGAGGTCCAAAGCCCAGAGGCAGTCTAACAGTAGGATAATCGGTAGCAGTGTTTTTAAATCCGCCTGAGCCCGCAACATGTCTTCAAGTGTGAATGCACAGAGATTGCCCTGACTCTATGATCTCCTGAAGAAATGTACAAATGGGAGAGAAAAAAAATTGCTTGGCTATCCGGCGAAATGTCACCAGACTGAAGATAACACTGCACAACGTGACTACATGCTCATGGGTAGAAAAAATCCGAAGAAAAGTTATAGTAGAGGGTTAAAACATAGAAATTATAATGCAATGCATAAAATATTACGACTACAATTTTATCGCAAGAATAGATGAGGGGGGTGGGTGACCTATGGACCAGGACACTCAAACTGGGAAAGTCCACAGTGCCATTGCCTTAATTATCGTACATTAAACCCACCATAATTTCTCAGAGTGCAGTTCTAACTCAGTTCGTTTAAGAGAGGAATAAGATCTTTAATACATTTCCTACAATCGTTGTATTTGTAAACGTGCTTACCTTTATATGTAGACTTAGGAAGCATTCCAAAAGTAAAAGTTGAGAGTTATCCAAAGTTTTTTATCTTATTTCAAACTAAAATATATTACCCGAAAACGTATGTTTGGGCCTGAAGAGAAACGTCAAAAGTCTCGAACGGCATTCGTAGTAACAATCCGACTTCTGAACTTCGTCGCTGTGTGCAATACTGTTACCCCCTGTGATGTTGTCAGAGGAGAGCAATGGTTGAGAGCCATTCGGCTTTTCCTAGTGCCAAACCATTCCAGGATGTTCCATTCAGAATCAAAGGGGGGAGTGGCGTAAAAACCTGAACAAGTTAGCTCTGTAGGCGTTTTTAATTTCCTCAACTGACATCCTTCCTAACCTCAAAGTTCCGTTTAATGTCAAGTAAAAAAAAAAAAAAGTTAAACTAATTTAAAACATTTGAGGTTTTAGTTGCATGTCCCTGAAACGACATGCATCCCATTTAAACAATAAATGAAACAGTCCGAAAAAATGTGGCATTAACTTGAAATAGATATGTTATAGTTATTCAGACAGAGCGTCTTTTAAAAGTACTACAAATGGAATTGTCACTGTTAAATACAAAGGCCAATAAAATTGCCACCACTTTGAAATGTTTTCCCTGATTGCAATTAGGAAACCATGTTATTAATAATAAATATGAACTCATTTATTTTTCAACCTAAATTGTTTTCTTAAGTTGCTGAATCACTAATAACACCAGTGATTCCAAAACTATGCCCAGCCAAACATGAAGAATTTCTAAATGCATGAAAAATTGCTCAGTGATTCAAAAATAGGACCTTCTTCTTGGTTTACACTCTGGACAGGGCACCAAGGCATCTGGCGTGCAGATGTCACTGCTAGGGGCAAGTCATGACGGCCTTTGGCAACGGTTCAATAGAGTAACAAAGTACCACATGCTGTTTAAGGAAACCTATCAAGCATCAAGGAGTTACTGAAAGGCAGCATGGGTGTTAGGCACTTATAATAGCCTATATACTATTCATTAATTTAATATATAGATGTTCTACTAAAGGGTGTGCACACGTTTAAAAAGTAAGAAGGTGAGTGTTAATTATATTAATAATACATAATGAAAAAGGAGATAAAACTGAATATATTTGTAGAATCAGCACTTGAAATCCGCAATTGCAGGGGGACATCTCCTCTTTCAACATATGTCCACTGAAGGTATGTTCACTGAAGTGTCCTAGCCTGCTCGGACATGCGACGGGGGGGGGGGGGGGGGGGCGCATGAGAGCAGCTGTGTTTCCTGTGTCATGGCTGTTCTTCTGATGTATTGCTCTGCTGACTCACTGGCCTGTGTCATCAGTTTCTCTGGCTGCTTTCCCCCCCCCCCCCCCCCCCCCCATGTGAATCTAGGATGTGTTGCGTCAGTAGGAATAAAAAGGGGATGGAGCAGAACAACATTGAAGCCGTCCAATTCCCCCTGGCCTTCACTTCCTGTTGACCCCCAAGATGTCCCGTGCCCTGCAGCCGTCAGGAAGCCGAGACAATGGCCGGGAAACGTGATATGTGCCCTTCTACTTTCATTGAGCGTCCAACATCTGAGGCATGTGATGTCATAACACAAATCTGTAATGTTTGTGCCTTGCAAAACCAAGTAGCAGACGGCGACTGCAAATGTCTCTTAGCCGCCCAGATAAAGAGTAAAACAACCTTGAACCTTTTTGATAAAGGCACAGAATACAGAAATGTCATAAACAGAATCATACCTGTGCACCATATATTATGGAGTATCATTAATCTCATGTAATTTATCTTTCTCATTATTTAGCAATGGTGCCAAGCCAACCGTTGTGGACTATCAACAAACACGTTAAGACTCTTACCACAATAATATACAATAATTTATCATGCTGCAGGGTTTTATGAATATCCCACATGTGAAGTTCTTTTACAAAAATAATTCTTACAGCACTTGAGCTATTAAGAGGGATAAATCACAGGGATTTTATGTCAAACCCAAAAACAAAAAAGGAATTCCTGCCAACCATGTCTATTAATGCCATGACAAAAGATTAATTTGTTGCATGTAATAATGAAGTCATTTAGTCAGACCATAATTGTCATTCCAAAGTAAATAAAGTATGCTGAATCAAAATAATGTATGGAAGAAATCTGACTGGCCTCTGCTGCCCCCTAGAGCAGTGGTGTTATACTACAAGAACATCCATAGGACAAACATTTAATTGAAACCCAAGGGCTAAAACCAGTGATAAACTTAAAATGTATATATGAAAATCCATATAGCATGATGACCAACTATTATGGAGTCTAGTTTCCCAGCCTTCATAGACAGCATAAATTAAAATATACAATTTGGTTAGGAGGAAAAGATACATCTACTCCACACAATGATCCGAGTAAAGCATTTATTCAAGTCTTCCAAACTCTAAATTATTTACATCATATCACTAGTGCAGGTCTGAGCCCAAACAACAGACGTGACACATGACAATATATTACAAGGATGTGACTTTATATACAAAGAATATCACAACGCATATTCCTAGCACAACTTCATAATTTCACCCCTCATTCTTTCACTCGCACAAACCTATATGTACACAAGTACACATAACAGACAGTCACACGCTAACACCCTTTGCTACATTACACAGAGATTAAAACCTTTTCACATCTACGATATTCTCATGTTGCAAACGTATAACAGGTGAAGCACATCTTTACTTGATGTTTGCATACTGGTTGCCAAAGTGTTGGGTCATTAAAAAAAAAGAAAAAGACGCAAGTTAACAGATTTGTAAAATTGAGAATGTCACCATGCTCAACTACCTTCACATTTTGCAGTGTATACGTTCACATTGCATTTTTGTCAGCTGACTTTTATATTCGCTAGGCCTCGTTCCATCTTCGCAAGTCCACATTCTTGCCTAGCAGAGCCAAAACTGTGGTCTGACAAAAATACTGCAGCCAAAACAACTGGCCAGTGGCTCCTCACAAGCATTCATAACAGCAGATTGACTAGCACGTCTGTGGGTATCCTACATGGTGGAAAGACCTGCTGTGACTCACACTTCACAGAGAATAACAGGAAAGTCTGCATGAATACGGGGGTGGTCCAGCCTCACAACTCCCTAATGAAACAAGTAAAACAAAAAGGAATGCATTGATGAGAAAGTTCATACATCATTGATTGAAGCAAACACCTAAATAAAAAAAATGAACATGCACGGTTGTTTATTTTATTTACAGGTTCAATCAGAATACCTGAGGAATAAGGTTCTTCTGAATTCTCTTCAGCTTGGACTTCCTCCTGCCATTTTTTGTCACAACAGTCTCTTCATAGAACTCATGTGCCAGATCTCCATCCTCATCGAAGTACAAGGAACTAGGAACACAGAAACGATGCATTATTACGTCCTAGACTATACCTAAAGGGCAGCGTTCTCTAACATCACTCAAAACGACGTCTCCAAACATTTTACCTTCTCCTCGTGAATACAAAAGGTGTGGCACTTCTGGAGCCTTTGAGTCGAGCCACGGACTGTTCGCTAACATCACTGGATGAATCACCTCCAACCCCTGAGCCTGAGAAAGGCCAGACGCCTTTGGCTTTGGACGTACTTCCTCCCATCTTCATCGAAGATTCATAGTCTACAGTTCAGGCTGAGCCGTTTTCCTCTGCGATACAGGGCGAGTGTTGTGGACCGGATTGTTTACAAACCTAGGATCCGAATAAAAGGTTAAAAATGCTGGAGTGACACATGATCTAACTGACAGTGGTTGAATAGAAAAGGGGCTTAGCAGCCAGACGTATACCAAAACAGAGGAAAGCACTTACGCTAACCCTCCCGATATATTTCCATCTAAAGGGATTGATTCGCTCAAGGAGTTAGCCTCACAGCGACTGTAAGCTAACTCCAGCTTTGAAGGTGTATGGTACACGACTTAATGGCTAACTGGTTAGATTGTTTATCCATGGTGATATATCGACAGCAAGATAATTACCGTACATGGCTGTTGCGAAGTAAATAACGAGTTTGGGTTAGTTAACCTTTGAAATTAACTCGTAGGCCTTTGACGCAACCCTGCGCTATTTTCATCACATCATGTAACGTTAGCCAGGTTAGCTTTTTAGCTCGCATGAATGCAACAAGCCTAAGGTTTCTGCATCATCCATACATTACACAATATCTATTTAAATTAGTCAACGAACTGTAAATGAAAAGCAATGGGCGGTTAACGACTTAGTTTGGACATGGGTTAGCCTGTAATACTGGCCAGGCTAAACACGTTGTAAACAGCTAGCTTAAGCTCTGAAACCCATCTACGTATAACACAACATCAAAAAGCAACGCCCGTTAAAAAACATAACTTCGCTAATAGTTCTTATTGTGTGAACAACCCATACCTGCTTTATCCAGCATCAAAATACATTGCCTACGCTATAGGTGCACAAGGAAGCTAGGGTTCCAGTAGCTGGAAACGGCTTCTAGATATCCCAGCAGAAAGGGTCATGTGACCTAGAAGGCAGATATCTGACAGCTGCGACTGGGCCGGCAGGAGGCAGCCTACTACAGTTCCTACAATGACATGGAGAAAGCATTGACTGGTAATTTAGTGGTTCTCTGCTGGTCTAGCCTCAGGACCCACGTGTCATTATACATTAAGTAACGTCCCTCAACCAAACATTTAACAATAATGCAGTTTTCAACAATGTCTTCATATACATCTAGATTCAGGGCAATAAGCTGACGCTTTCATCCAAAGCGACTTACCAAGGTTCATACACGCACACACACCGAAGGCTGAATCAACCATGCAAGGAGACAGCCTGCTCGTCGGAAGCAGTAGGGTTAGGTGTCTTGCTCAGGGACACCTGACACTCAGCTAGGAGAGAACTAAAAGCTGAACAAATATGGGATAAACTCAATTAACCTATTTTTGTAGAGCTTCTTAGAAATATATATTGGACAAAACTGATTGACACGTCAAATTTTCAGACAAACATTTATAAAACATTCAGACATATTCCAGTCAAACAAAGCCTTTTTGACACTTCTTTTTCACAATAACAATGTCCATACCAATGTCCACATGTCAGTCATACTCACTCAGTAAGGGACAGTAAAAAGTAACACCCACTAAAGTGTGTGGTGTGCCGGAAATTAATGAAAAACTGGCTTGGGTCAGGTGAAAATCCATATACCTTTCAGCTCAAGCTGTACCTTGCTTCACAGAAACATGAATGGAGTTCTAAATCTGCCAATTTGTCAAATGAAAGCAAATTGATAGAACCACTCTATATATTCCTGCTTTTGATAGCAGCTGCATCTTTCGAATACATCTGGTAAAATGCATTTCAATGTTAGATGTGAACTACACATTTGAAGGAATTACAGCACTGAATCAACAAAGGGTCGCAGGGAATTTTACCATTTAAATAAAATCCCACCGGCGACATCCTATACAAAGTTAATAAGTCAGAGCCTAGGTATTTTGGATTATCCGACCGCACCCAATATCGGAAGACATTACTGGTTTAAAAACCAAACTTCAGTCACAGTTTCTCATGTTTTCATCTCTCATTCTCCCAGGCACATCAGATTCGCGCCAGGTGTAAGACACTCTCTTTCTCTCTCGCAGCATTTCACACGCACATCAGACTCGCGCCGGGTGTAAGACACTTTTTCTTTCTCTCTCTCTCGCAGCATTTCACACGCACATTCGCGCTAGCTCTAGCTTATGCGGCCTCCATGCTCTCATTCATTCTCCTCTTACAGAGGGATGCGTAGGTTCGGGTTCCCAGGGATGCCTCGTGGCCCAACATGCCTCTCTCATCCTGGGCTGGAACCCGGCAGGGCCTCCTGCAGCCTGGTCCTCGCTAAAGTGTAGCGCTGCATGATTTGCTTCACGTGCTCCTCCTCCTCTCGTTGGAGGATACGCAGGAAGTTCTTCAGCTCCGGCATGGAGAAGGCGTGCCACTGCAGATAGGGAGTGTGCAGAGCTCAATGAGCAGAGCTCTTGCGGTCGAAAGTGCACAAGATCTTCATTATTGTATGCAAATAACAGAACTGCAAGCCATACTCACATTGACCTCTCCGGTCTCGTTCTCCTTCAGCACGAAGCTGAGCAGCTTCTCGTCAGGTCCGGTCGCCAGGCGCAGGCGGAGCGGACGCTCGTCGTCCGATATCTTGCGGAGGTACACTGCCGAAGACGGAAAACCAAACATCCCATTGGTTTTTATATACTGGGGAGTGCTTTTGAAAGCAGTTAGCATTAGGTGCTTATTCGTTCATGAAATGTTGTGAGGAGGAACTATACTGCAAAGCCCAAAACACAAAAGAGGAAATGCAAATTCTGGTTCATATTTTCAGTGCGACCAAAAAAAGAGAACTCAATTTCATTGGGTCAACCGCGGACAAATAAAACAGGGCTGTATTTTTACGTTTGCATCTTCGTATAAGAATATTGCCTTTTGTGATCAAACAACACGTCCAGACTCGACAGTGTGCTTTGTGGCTTAAGTGCACAAAAGGTAGGAGGTGTACCTTGCTCGTGACGTTCCCTGCGCTCAAACAGGGCGAACTTGGCAGGGTTGTCCACCACCGTGAACTTCTTCAGCAGAGCCTCGATGACTTCGCGGGCAGACGTGTGGGAGCTGATGTGCAGATGCTTGCACGTGTCCTTGGGCAGGTAGAAGGATGTGCGGCGCTTGACTCCAGTGGCTTTCTTCCCTCCGGCTTCCTGTCTCGCAGGCCCCTTTCTGGGAGGTGGGACGGAGACGGGGCGAGCCAGCTTGAACTGCACCTTCACGAAGCCAGTGTAGGAACCATCTCGGTTCTGTATCGAAAAGAGAAGGTCCCAATTAAAATAAGGACCAAGAAGAGCTTCCATTCAAACGTGTGGACGGTTCTACTCACTGTGTTCATGAACAGGTTGCTGTGGATCAGAGAATTGTACTCCTTCACCTTGTGCTGAATCTCTGCAACGGACCATTCCTGTTTCCTCGATTCAACCGGTTCATCCTAGAAAGGGACAATTGTGTTTTAATGCCAGATGTATTCTTTGTTTCTCAGAATTGGATTCACAGAACAGAAGAAAAACTTGATATTGACTCCCACCACGAGGTGGTGATCTACAGCCTTCGCGGTACTGTGTGGACCTCATTGGTTGAACACACTAAAAGGGTTCACACAGAAAATTGCATTTTAAATGTTTTATTATCAACTGATGATTAGATGTGACATTTTCATTTGATTAGGTTCAACCAGATGGAAAACCTGACTAACCTGAATATTATAACTATACAAACTATTATAACTAATATCAATTAGTAGTTTAAAGCTTGCAAAGGTCCGAACTGAATAAAATAAGCTCCAAGTGTGCCTAGTTTTAAACAATGTATGAAGTATTGCTCCAAATTAATGACACAATCAAAGATGAATCAGTCAATAGTGTTGAAGATTAGCTTTCCTGCTTTATCTCTAAAAAATACAAAACACATTTTGATGTCCAAATAGCCAACTAAAATTGACCAACTCCAATTTGGGGGAGTACAGGTTCTTCCTCCAAATCACCAGAAGTTGCGTCAGACTCAATACTTCCTGTAAACGTAGCAAGGGCAAGTAAGATGATGTCAGCTCTGTCCAATCCCGTCTCTCTCCTTTAGCTTGGAGGGGAGGGGGGAGATCATGTGGCACTTGCAGCTGTGTGCCATGTCGGGGGGAACCAACTCTACCCTGCATTCCTGAACTATGTATTCATGTAAAAATAGCCTCCCCCCCCCCACTGTGACCAAGTGGGAAAGACAAAACATTCCCCTGTTCTAAAGCCACATCCGCTGACCAATACATCGCCTTCTTCACTGCCCATTAGCCTCTGCAGGCCAGACACTAACATGGCAATGCACTTTTATATACCCTTTTAAGTAAACATACCTTCATATATATATATATATATATATATATATATATATATATATATATAAGCCTCATGAGAGTAATGTTCCATAATTGCTGATTGTTGAGGATATATCTAAAATCTTAAAAAGAGGACGAAGGTTGTCAAGCCTACTTCTGCAATTGATGAAAGGCGGTACAACTTATTTGGTATGTTACTGCCAGACCAAAATATAATGCTTATCTACAGCAAGTAGGAATCATGAAGCCCATCTAAAGAAAAAGTGATATTTTGACCACCATGCATGTTTTACATGATGAACAGAAGGGTTCTAATGGTTGCATCGGCAGTAGGTCCAACCTAGTCATTGAATATGAAGACTACTTCCGATGACACCTCTGCACATCCCATGAATCACTTTGCCCAACCTTTTAATGTCTTGGTCGGCCTGAAGCGTTTTACGGATCTCAACGGAACACATTGAATGGGTGAGTCTCGGTTGAAACCTGAGACGTCTGTGTGCGTCACCAAACAAGGTGGGCTGTTCACAACTTGTTGGTGGTTGTTCCAAGTTTTCAATAATGGGTTCATCCCGGTACAAATGTGAATAATTTTCTTGAAACCTACTATTATTGCATTTACGTGCATTTGTAAGTGGGTTAGCAATTAAACGCAACAACTTTTGTAATGTTTTCCACTGAGGAGTAACGTTAGGTCTGACGTTACTTGTCCAAATTTAACATAGGCCTGAGGTTAACGTCATACTGTCGCATTTTAATCTGTCAAGAACAGGATTTCTCAATTTAGACCGAATTAAAAACTATCCGTTCTCACCTTCTTAATCTCTGTCTGTGGTTTGCGTCCTAGGGACGTTCGGGCTGTAAAGTACTGCTCGAGCTCCGGCTGCGACTCATCGTCACTGCAGTAGCCGCTGCTGGCGGAGCTTTCCCACGTCTTGTCGAAGGACGTGGTCTTCCCTGAACCGGTCGCCGAGCTTTTCATACTGACTGTTTCCATCGAAACAGATTGAATCAAGTCTAACTAACTAACTATAAACGACGAAACGCGTTATTAAAAAAAAAACCGGTGCCCGAACTTTTCGAAAAACAATCGCTGGTTATATGTAACGTTAGCACCGGGACTTTCAAACGATGGTGATATTACTGTTTTGTATCTGTTAAATTATCTCTTGATAAAAGGACAATGTCTAGCCTACATGAACCGTATCCACGTCTATTTGCCTTCCCACGTTTCAACGAACTCTTCAGTGTGAACAGGCGGATGTGATACACCCCCCTCCTTCCCGCCGCTCCCTCAGTGGCTCCACCCACGCCGTTGGGTTTAGTTTATTTTGGAAATACACAAAACCGGCCAAACTAGCTGCGATTGGATGCCGACGGGAAATACCAACTCCCTAATGACCTCAGCCTCAAGTACCCCCCCAGTGCACCCAACACCCACCCCCAGGTCCTTCCTGTGTGACAACAATAAAGCCAACGTCATCTCCCCACAGAGAGTGGGCTGTCATGTGAAGCAGTGAAGCAATCGGGTAAAAAAATAAGTTGAGTTGTTCAGTTGGTTTGGCGTGACAGCTTTGATGCGTGAAGTTATTGCAAAATGTATGTTCAAGTTGGATAAGATAAGATGCAAAAATAAAAAAGGAAATAAGATGCAGTTATGCATGTGCTTTATATTTGCAGACTGTTGATAGACTAGAATCAGTGTAAAGTTTCATATTTCCTTGCATTTTGTATGGTTTTGCATCAGGGACTTTCGTCTATCTATGTCTGCTTTTAAAACAATTAATTACTTGACTTTAGAATACGTATTATTCAAGTCATGGCTACTCTACTGATAATCTCTCCATATGATAAAGATATTTAAACATTAAGAAGCAATGCTAGATCTTGTGTGTTTGATGCACATTCCTGATCGGTCGCCTGGTTTATCTACTTGTAGCTGGAACTGTACAAACAGCAGCCTGACTGTTCAGACAAACAGACACTCTGCTTGTTCTTCCAGGGGTCTCCGATTGTAATGAATGCATGCAGGCCTCCTATTGTAAGGAGCAAAGAGCAGCCAGAGCCTGACGTCAGGCCATCAACCCCAGGGCAAAGTCTTTCCAGGGCACTGTCGAGGTAATAAGGCCACTTTATGTCTAGTTTATGTCTAGTATCTCGTGTCTTTCTGAGGAAACCAGAGCAGCCGCATAAACATAGGGAGAGCATTGGAGAAGAACTCCACCCTCCCAGTCCACTGGTCAGCTTCAAGCCCAGCAGCGCACCAGACACCATAACCACTGTGCTGACTGATACAGAGGTTTCTGACTTGATCAAAGTAATGGGCCCTTAAAAAGATGCTTAAGCGGGATTGATGACTGATCCATAGCACAGTTATTAACAAAAATGCAGGCCTCCAATGTTCATTTATACTAAAATATAAAAGTTATATAATTAACACGATTTTACACTTGTTTTAGTCAACACTGTCAAATGTTGGAATCTATTAGTAGTCATATGTTGGCGTCTTGTTTTATGAGCTTATTTCCTTGACTATAGAGAATCCTTGTAACATTGCATCCAAGAAGTACATCGAGTAATAAACCTTTTCTGCTGTAAGCAGCATTTTAGCTATTTGACACACAGAAGTTACATACAATGGCAGTAAGCGGGTGGTGGCCAACTGCATGATTTTCATTGGTACACTCTATCACTCCAATCCACTTTTTCTAAAGGCACCACTGTGATAGGGTCGTACACATCTGGATGCCCTTATAGGGTGACATTTTCATATTAAACATCGAATAATATATTGCAATACTTGTTACTCTCTTAATTAAGATTTGAGAGAGAGAGGGCAGAAGAGAGCAAGATTTCGAAATGAAACAAATAGAAAAACGCCCTCCCTCTCTAGTCCCTCCCTCCCAGTGTTTTGCCGCCATTGAGAAGTGTGGTATTTTAAGATTCACCTGCGGTGGCAAAGAAAAACTGTTCCCCCAGGGCCTAACCAATTAGGGAAGAGATGTGCTGATTGGTCAGAAATGAGCCAGCGCAGTCGACTCACTTCATTCTCACAGAGTTTTTCCCTCGCTCATAACTGACGGATGGCTAGACCATTTCTTACAGATTAACCCAATTGTTCATCTTAAACCTCATCGACAGCACCTTTTAAAGGGGACATATTATTCCACCAGGTGTGAGTGTGATTAGCCATCTATAGCCGTTTTGTCCACTGGGTAGGCTGGTAGACTGGTAGACACACTTGTGATGTCACACTCACACCTTGTGGCATAATATGTCACCTTTAACAGAGTTTATGTACGTATCACCCAGGCACCCGTACGATCCATCTCGATGGGTCCTCACCACATTTGTGTCGTTTTCTTCTATGGTGTGCTCCACCAGAGTGGGCGAGCGGCGCGTGCCCCCCTGGTCCCAGCTGCAGTCCAACTGGATGTGGGTGCGGCAGCGTTTGTGACACGTGAACCTACAGTCTGTGGAGGAGGGCAGAGGAGACGGAAACACATCAACATCTCTGAGGGCTTTGCAGAGATCATCTCTCTCTGGCATATTTTCGGTTCAGAATTGTACAAATTGCATTGCAGGCTCATCAGGCTTTATTCCATCACGTCTCTTCCTAAATGTTGAGGTAACTATTTAGCTTTATGGTCTCATTTGAATTCTTGAATGGGGATGTCCTCAAATCATACTATGCAATACTTGCATTGTTATATACTGATAAATACATGTTGTTTTAGCAGGGTTTGAATTATTGTAACTATAAAGAGGAACGATATACTTAAGTTATTTCATAATCCTATGTTTAATACTAGACTCATAGTTACTTGACACAAATGAGATAATGTCAGTATTCTTTGTCATTTCACCCCGTCCAATACCCACGCAACTCTCAGAAGGGAAGTTCATCTGTAACTCAAAAGAGCATCTTCTGTAATCTTTACACAAACATCTTAACACATGATGCTATTGTGCAAAGAGCACAATGTTGCCATAAATAGGCCCTTGATGCCAGTAGAAGCATAATCACATTTCTCTTTTTATAATTATGTTCTTTATACCCTGTGGACACACACACACACACACACACACACACACACACACACACACACACACACACACACACACACACACACACACACACACACACACACACACACACACGTCACACACACATCCAAAAACACACACACATCCAAAAACACACACACATCCAAAAACACACACACATCCAAAAACACACACACACACATCCAAAAACACACACACATCCAAAAACACACACAAACACACACACACACACACACACACACACACACACACACACACACACACACACACACACACACACACACACACACACACACACAAACACAACTTAATACTACGAACTACTTACTGGCACAGCGCAGGCTCTGCTTGTAAAGTCCCCAAATGAAATCTCCGCACAGGTCACACCAAGTGGGCTGAGCGTGACTGCAGGGCTGGAAGTTGTGCCCCTCACCCAACTCCTCCTTCAGCCGAGGATCCTGGGATTCACCAAGAATCCGGATAATGCCCGCTCGGCTAAGTAGTTCTGGCACCTTTCCTGGGCTGATTCTAAGCGCATTGGTCCTCTCCAGTCGTGAAGGTGACCGAGGAACCCATGGGCTGGTCAGCTCTATCGGGTCTGTGTCCAGCCGAAGGTCACGGAGCTCAATCACTTCGCCCAAATGCATTCTTAGTATTTTATCCAAGTTTAATTCATGTTAAACTCCAGAGTCCAAAACACTGAACCGTCCGGTTTCTTTGGGCCAAATGTTTTACCAAAAAATTACAGCTCACGTTTGCGCACGGTATTACGCAACAACCCCTATTTCACGCGTGCTTGTTCCAACGGGACGTGCTGCCATCAGCTATTTCTCATCCGACAACTGCATTTCACAAAGTCAACAACTTGCTCCTCAAGAAAAGTTGGAACTTCAAGTTAAAACGATGAAAAGCTTCAGGCACGCACGAAGCGCGGAGGCTTGTTTGAAATTAGATATTGAAGACGTCTGCGACTCAATATGTAGCCTATATAACAGAACGAAAAGCTCACCGTTCCTGAGTGGTAGACCTTTGAGACAGCTTTGTGGCAATCCTTCTCTCATCGAATAAATAAAACGTAACGTAGCCTACCAGTGATTGGCGGGGTCTCCGAGGCAGCTAACGGATGTGTTTCGTCTATATAACGGACCTCATCTCTGGAGGCAATTTCGGAGAAACTATTTTCTCCGGGTAGATCATGCAACTCCAGAAGTTTTGAAATAACATCATAGTCCTACCGGAAGGGTCCCATACTTGTCGTTTAATCAAGGACACCAAAACGAAAATAAAGAATCGAGAAAGAAACCAAGTGAGATGAAAGATCTTCACGACCGACATCCGGGATGGATCTCAGGGGGTGCATAGGAACTTTAGTGCGTGTGCGTGCCATTCACCAACCAACTTTCGTCGCACACATTTTATTCTGTTATATTTGACACGCCCATGTAGTCATTTTATTGAAACATTTGGAATTCATTTTCAATCAGGAAATGTAGCCCTTCGTAGAAGAACACGTTCAGAAATACAAAAACTAGGTTGAGAAAATGTCAATCGATTCAAACTCTTTGGTTTAGAGCACAAATTAAAATTCTTTCCATTTGTGGTATCCAATTAAAACGTTTTCTCTGTCATGGTTGGCTATTGAAGGTCTTCTGTATCTCCTCGGATGCCTCTGACATCAGCTTGCATGCAGTCTTATGTTTGGACCAGTTCTTCACCTGGCATTCCCTGGAACAAATGAATGCAATATAAGAATATATTTGACAAATGTATTTTAAATAGATTATCGAATTGAATACAATATTTGCAGTATATTTGCAGGTTATACCATGAAATAACCCCCCAGAAAAAAGCATTGCGCAACACAACACTTTATCATTTAGAAATGAGCGTTAAGTTTCAGCAAAGGCTTTACCTGTTGCAGTACCATTCTCCCTGGCAACGGGAGCATCTCTTAGTCGCCTCCCCTCCACAGCATCCACACTTGGGCTTCTCAGGGAGCAGACTCTCCAGCACATCCAAGCTGTAGGTCTGTGCTAGTCTAGTCACACAGGTGTATGACATGAATGAAAGCCTATGATGCATAACAAGAAGGCCTGAATGGTGGGTCACCGACGTAGCAGTACTTACCTATGTGCCTGTTGTCTGAGGTCCTTCTCAGAGGGGTTGAACGTCTCTTTTACTTGATACTTAGCGATGGCCTTCCATTTGCCTGCATTCTCGTGCACAATGTGGTCCCAGATCTCCGGGATCTACATGGGTGTGGAGATGGGTGATTTGTCAATAGAATGGCACGGATAGGTTTCTTGTGGGAGGGCTATAGAGCTAGGAGTGTGTAAGAAGTGTACCTGTTCAAGAATGAGATCTCTCTTGGGGGGGGCGGGGTCTGTTACGGACAGGTGAGCGAGGAACCGCTGGAAGGACAGTAGGTTCGGCAGCTGGTCGATCAAAACTTCTGTCAGGAAACCTCTAAGCTGGGACACAAAGTCAAGCTCACCGGTATGGCTACATGCAGTCATCAAGTCATTGAAACATTGAGAGGCCAACGGTATGGCTACATGCAGTCATCAAGTCATTGAAACATTGAGAGGCCAACGGTATGGCTACATGTCGTCATCAAGTCATTGAAACATTGAGAGGCCAACGGTATGGCTACATTTAGTCATCAAGTCATTGAAACATTGAGAGGCCAACCAAAGACTGCAGATAGCAGCAAGAGCAGCCAAATATTTAAGAGCTGCATGGCTAAGTTTATAAAAAAACAGCCAGATGTTTGTGCAGGCCAGCTTTTGACAAGAATCGAAGAAACAGATATTTTGCATACACATTTTGTATGTAGGTTGGCGGTGGCTATGTCCTAATGTGACAGTACAGTATACTGTCACAGTATACTGTATAATGTACAGGACGCTGGAGGGAGTATTATCCTTGAAGAAAGCCCCTCCGTCTAAACAAGTCGTTATAGAAAGGGAGGAGATGATAACGGATGTTGAAAGACAATGACTTGGCGCAGGCCTGCTTCCCTTTTACTTCAGAGCTAAACTCTGATACCTGCACAGAGTAAAAAACAAACAACACCTAACAACTTGTACAGAGCAATGTTAAGAGTTAACTAAAAAACTTGAAAATAAGATACCTTCAAAATCGTATTTTTGTTGAAGTTGTTGAAGTCATATTTGCGTTGGCAGTCTTCCTTGAGAAGCAGGTTGTAGAGCGAGAGCCACACTTGGCCGTCCAGCTTGCTCATCTTTAGATGGTCTTCAGGGGGGATCTTCTGCCATGTGCCGTTCATGTACTTCTCAACTTTGCCTTTAATTCAATAAATTAAATAAATCACCAATTAAAAGACGAACAATAATGCATGCATGTTTTTTGGTCGAAATAAAGAATGTAAAGAGAAAATTTGTATTAGCTCGTTTTACATACTCTATATAATAAATAATAGTATGCAAATACTGAAATTACAATACTATCCTTATTTTCATTATCATCCCAGATTATCCATTGGTTATTCCCTAAACCAGGGGGTATACCTGCTGTGTAGCGACTCCAAGGGCAGCAGTGAATCAGCTGCACCAACACACAGGGCATGTTATGGATGCACAGCAGCCGGTTGATCACACTGATGCTGTGAAGTAACCATACATTGGTTACAGCTTGTAGTTGACTTTGGCTTCACTTTCACTCTACAAAGGCCTTAGTTACATACTCAGTAGTGGAACTCGCTTATACATTTGCTACATCTCTGCAAAATGTCTGACCCCAGTCCTTGCCAAATATACGATACTTTGTCTCTTTCCCGATGAATTTTCTCTTCCTGTCTGTCTTTGCTTCCTTGGTCCTATCATAAAGAATATGTATCCATGTAGTGCTAGAGATAGAATAGGCATCTTGGAGAAACCAACATGTTCGATTTTCAAAGTACCCAACTTAAAATCTCATCCCTCCCTACAAAGCCACCACCCAAAAACTATAAAGATTTATTGATTGAAGTTGGGATGTAAAGAGAATTTCAACCAATATATTTGTTGAAATAATGGTTCTAATAAACATCGCCTACCCTAGCTCTAAATTCACTTTCTCTTCCAGTCTGTCTTTGCTTCCTTTTTTATTTTCTTTGCACTTTTTTCGAATAATTGTTTTTGCATATTGATGCTTTTGATAGATTGAGATAGACAGGAAGGTATGGTAGACTGAGCGGAGGATATGCAGCAAAAGACCACGGGCGGGAATCAAACCCGTGTCGCTGCGGTCAGGACTGGGCCTTAATGGTACACGCTCTTCCCAGTGAGCCGCTGGGGAGCCTGCCTTTGCTCCCTGGCTGCTATCATAGAGAAGTCCTTCCAAGGTAATGTTAAATAGATGGTGCATAACCTGTCAGTATGATCAGTGATGTAGCGCAGCACAGACAAGGCCTTGAGGGAGATCTCAAACTCCAGCGCCGCGTTCTGTGTCTGCAGCTCCTGTAACGGGGGAAACAGCTTCCATAAAACACTTGTAGAACCTCCCCCGGTTTAACTTGCATTCGACCTCTTGTCCGACCCATGCCTTACACCAACCAGTGTGAGACAAACTTTCCTTACCTGCATGGTGGACGGATCCCCAGGGGTACCGGCCGGGCTTGGTTGGTCCGATGTCGGGGGGCCGTCCCTGGAGGTTCTGCTGGCCAGCAGCGTGAGCTTGCGGTGGCAGTAGTCCACCAAGTCAAGTACAGAGTCTTCAGCAGCCTCACAGGAGTCCTGCATAACCCACAATATCTACTATGATCCGGCTCCTTTAGCACTGTTGTGTGAGGGGGATATAATATGCTATCTCACATTGGTATAGTATTGTTTTATTTGATTTCACTTTAACACACTCACCTTATGAAACATGATTGTTTCCAGCAGGTTTATGACTGTAGCTTCGTAGTGTATCTAGAATTAGGAAGAGGAGCACATCGTTCAATGACCCGGTTCAAACAAACCCAACCACAACCACCATTGCCTCTACACACGTCAGGCCCACTCACCACCATGTAAAGAGGAAATGTGCTCTTTGGGTTGAAGTCCTGCAACTGACAGAGAACAGGGAACACTTTTTGTTTCCACACCTCGACTAGAATCAACTCATGGACTAGAGTTGGTATCTGTAGGAGAAATGACAGCGATTGAATTATAGTTTTGACTTGACATGAGTATTAGATGTTTGAAATGATAGCAGTGAATCGGCCAACATATTTATGATATACCACAATCTTTTTAGGACTAAGATACATTAATTGATAGTATTAATTTTTACCTTTCTATGCGTCACCAGGAGCTCCTTGACATATTCATCATGTGCTGAAGAGGCACTTATTATGGCTTGCATGTTCAGTTTCACTACATACTCGTGTTGTCTGAACCACCTGTGTGTCACACACACACACACACACACACACACACACACACACACACACACACACACACAATAAAGAGTTATATTGGTAATAGTTATTCTATTTTCAAAAACTTAAATAGATAACCATTAAGTCTATAACTAATTGTGTCATGTATAAATTGGCGGATTGTTTGGTTGAAGTATATTATTTGCTGCACTCGAAATTGTTCTTCAAAATGAGTCAGGGCGAATTGGTACATCACACACTCAAATAACTGTTTTATATCCGTTATTCGAAGCTAAACTTTCTTCATGATGTAATTCCGTAAGTTTTCATTCATTTGAATAAGTTATTTGGTTGGCAGACCTACCCACTTTAACTAGTTGATTAATGTGACATAGCCTGGTTCCTGAGCATTATGCTGAAAGTTTCATGTTTACCTTTGAGAGCCTACATCCCTGAGAGAAAAGGCCTCCAGGCATCGAACATATCCTTCTCCTTCCCCCGGCAAGATTACTGATGCATCCATGCTGCGATCGGGTTAGAATCAAGTGGCCAAACTTAAGTAGTTCTTAATGTATCACTGAAGTGGTCCTTGTAATGGCTATACTTCAGTTCCTGTGGTGGTCATGGCAACAACAAACGAAACGCACTGACGACATGCCGGGGTTTACCACGGTCATGCCCTTCGCCTCCAGATGGGGGCAGAAGTGGGTCGTATTCATTCTCTTAATTCAACAACAGTCTCCTGCTTGTTTGCTTTATTAGGCAGACATATACAACTTTTCAAGTGAACCAGGCAGCTACAAACTAAATGTATTGAAAATAAATTCACATACAATACAATTCATTTATAAAATCCTTCTAACTTTTAACATCACTTCACAAGTATGATGTAAGGCTTTTCAATGGTCTTTGGGGGACAACTTTTTTGATCAGGGCAGTTCTAAAGAAGGCAGATCCATCCAGTGTTTGTGTGTCTGCAGCTACTTCCAGCACACAATGATGTTCGGGTCATTTTCAAGCCGTTCATCCAGTTCTTTGTAGCTCATTCCTGCAGGAATAAAACACAACATAGCATACAGGACATCAAACTCTTGGAAGCCTCTCTTGGACTTGGAATTATTCAAACTACTGAGTCACGCTAACAGAGACCACCAGTGCTGGACTTGCCTGTTTTACAGCAGATTTCATCATAACTGTGACAGCCGGTGTACAGCCGCGGGGGTTGGCTCTTCTCGTCCCGACACACCTTCACAGGGTACTTCTGCAGTCTTCGTATCAGCCCCCTCATCAGGCCGAACTGAATGAGCCTCCTGAAACAGGGCAGAACAGGGCGTGTGCCCACTTCACATTATTAATGAGCACAATTGGTTTTTTTCCTCGTTTATGGTCATTCAGTGTGTCTTTAGGATGTTGTCGCTGCACCGCACGGACCTCTCGTCCACCCTCTGAAGCTGGGGTGAGTAACGAGAGCAAAGGTCTCGAACCGTCGTGCCGGGGGTCAGACCACAGTACAGCTGAAACACGTCTCTGAGATTGGCCTGTTTCTGACCTGGCCACACAGAGGAACAGACGCGCGTGTTAAAGGTGAAGGGAGAACCGTACGTCTGTCGTCCATCCCGTACACCTTGCTCCTCTTTACCTTGCTTTGTGACGTATCTCAGGCACTCCTCCTGAATGGACTTGTTGTCTATGAGGCTCTGGACTATGGGGGTTGTGCAGTACACATTGGAGTACTGGGTTGGAGGGGGAACACAAAATAGCAATTAGCATAGGGTACTTACTATAAAATATCTCTGGCAATGGATTGTTCTAGTTCTGTACTGTACCTGGAATATTGAGACCATGGTGACAACACCGTAGTACCTGTCAGAGGAAAAATATCAGCGCCAACCAGGGACCACGATGGAAATAGACCATCTGGCTTTATTGTGTAACTCCTGACTATTTATGTATTTTGAATGTATGACTCCGAGTGCTGTTCATATTTTATATAAAAATGGCCAAATAAAATCTATCAATCGATCAATCAACCTGTCTGGCATGATATCCCATCCCATAGAAGTCCAATCAAATAAAATGTACTTACAGGAGATTTTGAACCGCTATGCGAACGAGATTTAACTCAACATCTGCCTCAGCTGAGATTTTCTGAATATGTCGAAACCCGTCAATATAGGGCAGGATCTATGAGGGTTTAAGAAATGTTAGTACATTTAAATAAGCAAAAAATATGATCATTATTCACTGAGGTACATGCTTTTATGATGTTTTGAAAAAGGTTTCTTAGGATATTCTATGATTGCAGCCACTCTCAATAAATCCATCATTGGAATTATTGAAACAAAAAGGTCAACCATACATTCCAATAAATACTGAATTGAAGACTTGCTAAAGTGATGCATGAATGTATTGTAGTCAGTAAGACCTGCCTGCTGAGTGGTCAGGTCCCATTGGGATTTGATAAAGTGGTCTTTGCCTTTAGCAAACACTGGAACATCGTATTCTTGTACAATAGGTGGATCTTTGCGTTGCTCTATGAGCTTCAGGTGTATCGTGTTGGACTCGTCTGCAAGAGAGAAACAAAGGTGAGAGAGTGAAGCATCACGCAAAACTTAGGTGTCACAATCCAATATGTATATGCAATATAATTATCATGTATCCAAATGCATATGCAATCCATTTATCATGGGTCACAATGCATGCAATATGTATATGCAATACAATTATCATATATAACAATGCAATATGCGTATGCAATCCATGTATCATGTATCACAATGCAATATGTGTATGCAATACAATTATCATATATAACAATGCAATATGTGTATGCAATACATGTATCATGTATCACAATGCAATATGTGTATTGCATTGCATGTAACCCACTACCTATGGGTAAGGTGCATGCTCCGGTCGCGTTGAGCTCTTCTAATAGCGTGGACATTATAGGAAGGAGTTTCTGCTTGCACTCCTCATTGGATATGAAGCCAGTCTCCAGCTGCAATAGTCAGACATGCCAAGACATCATTATAAATAGTAACCAGGACTAGTACCAAGGTGTCTTACACAGGGATTTCCCATTACCTCCAGGGTGGTCAGGTACCCAGAGAGCTTCTTAACTATGGGCTCCAGGGCACACGTCTTACTTTGTGCATCACAAACAAGACCTAGGTTAAAGAGCAGAGCGTTGCGGCTGTACTTTTTATGTTCAATGCATACCGGGCACCCAATTAGCTTCTTCCCCATGGCAGTCCTGCAAATGAAACATCATGTTGACTTTTATCAGATAGAGGGGAAATTTGTACCATCGGAAGTGAGGGCTGTTACGTGTTGGTGTCACTATTATCTAAAGGTAGCAATTTGCAAACCCCTCCTTAAAGACCTTTTCATTTCAAACCTACGTGAGTGCCTGGACCTGGATTCATTGTTTTCACATCACTTATTGATGTTGTAATTTTTCCTCTTCTTTTTCCAAGTTTAATATTATAACTTAACTGTGGCAGGCAACACGCATTTAACATAGTTCTGGAAATAATGTATTATTCAGCAGAGTACATACACAGTGATGAGCTTGTTCTGTAGTTCTGGCTTGGTAATAATATACACCTGTACAGTGTCGAACAGCTCGCGAGAGATGTACTCCTCCGGCACCTGGAAGAATGATCTTTATTAGCAATCACGAAATGCACTTTTTGGATGTACTTTTCAGAAGCTCTTGTTGTACACTTACCTGGTATGTGATCTTTGGGCCGAGAGTAGGGTGAAACTCACTGAAGAAGACGCACTCTATACGACTCGCCATGCCCATGGCAATTCAGTTAACGCCCCAATCGAAAACCTAACTCCGAATGTAAATATAGGCAGGCATACAGGATTTAAGAAGTTGACATTTGAGGCATAATATGCTCGACTTGTCGCCCTGGCTGCCTAGATTGTCACAGTTCTTTTTCAACTTTGAGCTAACTCCAGCTAGCTTTAGCCGTCTAAATAACAGGATACCCCAGGGACAGTGTGCAGATATTTCGTCGCCTATTAAATTGTGACATAGCAGAAAACAAAGTATAAGCCTACATGCGGATTAACTGCTGAAAAAGCTGTTACAAATAAGCAAATCACTGTACATTCAAGCCTGCACCAGATCGTGGGTTTGTTTACGACAGTCAGTCGGATGTGACATTGCGCCTGCGCATGAGGAGGTTCAGCGCCGTCCACTGTAGTATCACAACATTGCCGGAGGTTAAAGCATACGAGTAGTTCATGTAATCAAATGCCTAAACGATTAAGATATCCAAACGGCCTGGCTTTGCTACGGGTCAAAAGAGACCACCACTAGATAAATGATACGCTGATCTTAAGAAAGCCTTCTGTGGTCGAGAAAAACAAAGGTGCAAGCGAAACGAAGCGAACCGTTTCGGTACACTGCTCACTGAGACTGGGCCTGGCAGGTCCATCAAGGCAGCACGTGTTATGTTGGGAAAAGCTATACACACATGCAGGCGGTTCGGCCGCTTCAGTAGAACTGGGCTAAAGGTAAGGCTGCTGCAGTAATCAACTTTCTAAGGGACGGATCAACATCCAGGGATTTGAAAGCCTGTTTCCAAAGTCCAGTAAACCAGGTTGTTATTTTCCTGGCTGGTCAATGGATTTCTTTCTTTACTCATTGAGGGCTAGAAATAAATAGTTAAGGAATAATAACCACCACAAGCAACAATTGTTATTAGGTATCCGTGTAAAAATCAACATAAAACGAACCATGGTTGTTATTATAAATAGCAGTATTAGCCAAGCTGCTGTCACTGTCTTAATACTGAAGTTTAACAATCAGATGACATTGCATATGCACGGGTGAAAAAGTTTTTTACTAAAAATGTAATTTTAATTTAATTAAAAGTGGAATCATCTCAAATTGCATCCAATTAATGTTGACAGCTCTGGATTAAAAGGAACAAGGCCTTGACTGTGTAGCTTTCAAGTGCATCAGGTCTCAACAAATTTGAAGGTCAGGGTTGAGTTGGGCTGATAACTAACAAAAACACAGGCACTACTTTCCTCGAAATTCAATTATCTCTTGACTCTTCAGGGAATATGTGGCACGCATTCAGCCCCCCTATCAACTTACCAAGCACCACCTCCCATCCCGGGTTCAAGCATGACAGCGTTCCAAGCAATGAACCTGTGGAGAAGGTGCTTTGAGGAGAGGGGTGTGGCGGAACCCGACCAGTCCAGCCAGTACATAGTTGCACATCTGCTGGGTGCTAAAACGGTAAGAATATGTCGTGACTGAGTGTGAAGTGATTGGCACAATACGTAAACGCCTTTCCATGCTCCTTAGACCTGCACTATGTTACTTGTTCACTACAGCTAATACTTTGGCTCAAACTCAAATTATGAACCCATCCATCAACAAAGGGAATCCATTCGGTGGCTGCAGTTGAATTCATTTAAAATCAAACCATTTTTCCAATTCTTGTATTCAATATGTGTCCACAGATAGAAAGCCTCGGCCATGAAAAGTTGAACAAGCCTCTGAGTTGTGCAAAAATGGAGCAGTTGTGGGAGCTTAGTGTCAAGCGGCTTTCCAGGTACAAAGTGTATCTGCAACACCTTTTAAAGTGCACTATTCTTCTTGTAAGACAACTTGCATAATTGTGTGTGTTTGTTAGGATGCCTGTGCAGTATGTGATTGAGGAGTGGGACTTTCGAGACTTGACCCTTAAGATGAGACCACCTGTTTTCATCCCAAGACCGGAAACAGAGGTGAGCGACGGGAATATTCTTGAACACATCACCAGTAAGCCCCCATGTTCATGACAAGCACCAAAAGAGACCAGGGTCAGCGCTGCAATTGGTTCCCTATGGGACGAGTGGCGTAGTGATACCTACGTTTGACCCTACCCTAGGCACTCAAGAAGGGCCCATTGCTCAGAGTTAAAGGAGCTATATGTAAGAAAGGGACTACTAAATCATATAAGGTGTGTTTCCTCAACCTGGCAACCAACGTGAGCTTCGAGTCTTGGGAGGAGGGGGATGCTATTATTTGAATGCGGATTTCTTCTCTGCTTGTGGTGCAGGAGTTGGTTGAACTAGTGCTTGCAGACCTCCAGGGAAAAGAGGACACTGGAATGCATGTAGTACCTCAGCTGACATGCTTAGAAGTGGGCTGTGGTTCTGGAGCCATCACGCTCAGTCTGCTGAAAGACCTTCCTCGGGTAAGGTGTGTGTGTGTGTGTGTGTGTGTGTGTGTGTGTGTGTGTGTGTGTGTGTGTGTGTGTGTGTGTGTGTGTGTGTGTGTGTGTGTGTGTGTGTGTGTGTGTGTGTGTGTGTGTGTGTGTGTGTGTGTGTGTGTGTGTGTGTGTGTGTGTGTGTGGTACAAAGAAGAACATAATTATAAAAAGAGAAATGTGAATATGCTTCTACAATAGGCATCAAGTGCCTATTTATGGTAACATTGTGCTCTTTACCCAATAGCATCTTGTGTTAAGATGTTTGTGTAAAGATTATAGAAGATGCTCTTTGGCGTTACAGATGAACTGCAAACACACACACACACACTGTGTGATTTGTTTAATCTGAAAACAAACTGCAATTTATAGAATCGCTTCCAATATTGTCAAGTAAAATGCAGTTTAGCCACTTTGTCCGCTGTACATTACAAAAACTTGTACATGCCTTTATCACTAGTAAGCTTGATTACTGCAATGGTCTCCTTACAGGTCTCCCAAAACAAACTCTAAGGAAGCTTCAGCTTGTTCAGAATGCTGCTGATAGAGTTCTAACGAAGACTAAAAAATGTGAACATATTACACCAATTCTTAAATCATTACATTGGCTTCCTGTAGGCCGGAGAATTGATATTAAAATCATGTTTCTAACCTATAAATCCCTACATGGTTTAGGCCCAAAATATTTCACTGATATGCTTCCACTCCATAATCCTTCTAGACCACTAAGATCTTCTGAGACCAATCTGTTAATTATCCCCAGAATAAACACGAAACATGGGAAAGCAGGATTTAATTACTATGCAACAAATAGCTGGAATAAACTCCCTGAGGATTTAAGACTTGCCCAAACTCTGAGCACCTTTAGAACAAGACTGAATAATTTTTTATTTGCTTTAGCTTTCTGCTAAATCTTAAATACATTTGCATTTTTAACTTTGCCTTTATTTTCTATTTTATTGCTAATATGCCTTTTTTACTTTCCCTTTATTTTCTGTTTTTACCAGAAAGATAAATGATCTGATACCAGAGAGAAAGGATAAGGGTTTGAGACCCAAGTTCTGTCTGGGTTAGAATCCTAGAATTTGAGTCCCAGAGAAAGGACCAAGTTCCTTTAGGTCGGGTTGGAGTCCCAGAGAAAGGACCAAGTTCCTTTTAGGTCGGGTTGGAGTCCCAGAATAAGGCCTTTGGTTTGTGGTTAGAGTCCCGACGTGTGTCTGGGTTAGAGTCCTAGAATCTGGGTTAGAGTCCTAGAATAGAGTACTAGAATCCGGGTTGGAGTCTCAGAGAAAGGACCAAGTTCCTTTAGGTTGGGTTGAAGTCCCGACGTGGTTACCAAATTCCTTTAGGTCGGGTTGGAGTCCCGATGTGGGTATCAGAGAGACTGTTGATTTGATCTTAAATACATTGCACTTTCTATTTTACTCATTTCTTTGCATATGTTTTCTTTTACTTATCTATTATTTTATTTTATTGCATGACAATGTATGTGTGTATGTGAAGCACTTTGAGTCTGCCTTGTGTAGGAAAAGTGCTATATAAATAAAGTTTCCTTGCCTTGCCTACGTTACATCGGTATTACCTTTGATGCTGAAATAGCAGCTTGTCCTTATAATCGATCATTGTTTCATCTGCCCCAGCTTAGAGCCATTGCCTTGGATCAAAGCAGGCATGCAGTGGATCTGACAAGAGAGAACGCACTAAGGTAGCCATCTTGTGTACTACCCTTAATCTATTGAAATGCATTAGGGTAATATATTTTACAACTCTGTCTCTGATGGACCCTTATTCTACAGATTAGGCCTTGAAGATAGACTGCTGATTCATCAAGTAGATGTCCTGAAAGGTGAGGCCAAGGTGAACGACAATAGTGGGATCTGAATAAATAAGGCTTTGTTTTTTCCAAACATCTCTGATCCTAAAATGAAATTATTATAATGTTCTATATGTAATAAAATAAATCATAAAAATTGATTATGATTCATGTTTAAGAACCTGAAGTCCTTTTGAGTCTGGGTGACTCCATCTCAACTTTGGTCAGCAATCCTCCGTACCTGTTCTCAGAAGATATGACGTTCCTGGAACCAGAACTCCTAAGGTAACGAGCCAAGAGCCTACACTGTTTGTCAGTCATCTGCAATTTGATAACGGACGACGATGTGTTATGAAACATCAGCTCCCATCCTTAGTTTATGTGACTGTTATACATGGATGTTTTATTGTATTTGGGTGGCTATAATACCGAGATATATTCTCTGGAGACCTTTTGAGACCTGCATACCGTTTCTAAAATTAAAAAGCATGGCTTTGAAAGTGATAGCATTTCCATAAATTAAAAAGCCTGAGCCAAGACGTGTGTCTTCCTGATTTCCCCTGGGCCGAGGTGGGCTTAGGGGTTCTGAGTACTGAACCACGGTGACACCCTCAGGTTTGAAGACCACGCTGCCCTAGATGGAGGTGAGGACGGCCTGGACGTGATCAAGCAGATCTTGACAGCGGCTCCCAAGATGTTATCCATTCATGGGTAATGCCCGTCCTCCCTCCGCTCATTTACACACGCATAACGTCCCCTCAGTTTGGCTTATTCAAAATAATTCCCAGGGGCACAACTCTAACAGTTATTTTCCATCGTGCTATTTCTGATGCTGTAATTCACCAGACCCTTTTTGACAGATGCGTCATTCTGGGACAAACACGGGTGTTGCTTATAAAACTCAACAGGGGTCTGCTCCATCTGTGACCCAGGGAACGGCTCATGCTACCCAGGAGGAGACGCACTCCGGATGACACGGCTGCGGAAAGGCGCTATTGAATGAGTCTCCTTTTGTTCTGATTCCTGCCCTTTCCAGACATGTTTATCTGGAGGTGGACCCAAGACACCCCCCGTTAATCCAACAGTGGGTGAAGGATCATGTCCCCGGGCTGAGTTACCTGGAAACACGGCACGACATCACAAACAGGTTGGTCTGGAGGAAGGATCTGGGTCACTGCTACCCGGTCTTCACTCAAGGCTAAACAGTCAGGGGTGAATTAGCTTTACGGTGATGAACGCAATTTCACAAACACATTCTTGATGATTAAAGGGCAGCAGTGTCGGCGTGCGTGCGTTTGTCTCGGACGTAGGCTGCGTCTTGGTTCACTGTGGTGTCCTCAGCCACAAGTCCAGACACGGATCATTCCCAGTATTACTGACGGAGAACTTCCTCTGCCCCAGGCCCCGCTTCTGCATCCTTCGGAGGGAGCGGTAACACGATGCAGGGCAGGACAGACCTCATTCGGCGACCCAAAGTCTGGACTGTTTACCGTTAAAGACTCCACTTGATGACTGCCTGCCCACCCCCCCCACACTAAATTGGTAAACACAGATTAAGGTTCCGATCACACTGTTACTCACCATCAACAAACACTCTCCCTTTTGTATTAATATACATTTGCCTACAGTTTTTTTCCGAGAGAGTTGGGGGCCAGGCGGTAGTGTGTGTGGTGTCATCGCCAAAAGCTGTGCGCACGCCACAAGAGAGAGGCAAGCTCAAGGCTTGAGTTAATTGCCCAAGCTTTTTCTCAGAAGCGGCCTTCCTGGAATCTGCGGCTCCTAGAAAGCGTTCCCCGCCTCCGCGAAGCGGCCTCCCCTCCGCGAGCGCTCCCCACTCCCTCACACGCAGATTGTTAACCAAAAACATACAATTTGGCCTTCGCTCTCTCACGCAATGTACTTCTCACACACTTCAAGGCCGCCCAAGTATTTGTCGATTCAAAGGTCGCAGTCTGCGCGAATATCTAGAATAACAAAATGCCGTTTTAGGGGTATGAATAATAAGCCAAAGAATATCATCAAGTGCCGGAAAATAAAGCAAGCCACACGATGCGCTCCAGTTGATTATTTTTAATAGAAAAATGTTGAGACAAAATAAGGTACAAAATACTAATAATGACAAAATGAACAAAACCAATCGACGGCTCTGGAGTTGTGCACATTGTGCACATCCAGAACCAATGGGGGTAGAAGAGATGTGGAAAATCCACACATCTACAGTACCAAAGTGTTTCTTTGCAATTCACCCCGTAGACGGACCGTGCCGCCGACTCTTGGGACAAATCAAGTCTAAATCCAGACACGAGTGTCAAGTGTTTGTTCCTGTATAGAGTCTCTCCACCGTGTGCTCTTGCGTCCAGCATTAAGAGCCTTGTGACTCTCCCCCCCCCCCCGCCGCACCACAGTGGTATGGTTCCCTTTGTTCCGTTGAGGGCTCCGGCCCCAGGGAGCCCCTTCCATCATACCTTGAAGGGGTAGTCCTTGATGAAGCCCAGCAGCGGCCTGGGAAGGGGCAGCCGTTCGGGCTGGTCCGAGTGTCTGTTGATGGTGAGGCGCGTGAGGTGCTGCAGCGAGGGGAAGCCCTGGGACTTGTACACGGCGGTCCGCAGCTTCAACACCACCGAGGCCTCGTTGGCGCTCGGCTGCTTGGGCGGCGGCGGCGGCGGCGGCAGCTGCTGCTGCTGCGCGGCCTTGCAGGAGGAGCCCGTGTCCTCCGCCTTCTCCTCTCGGACCTTGCGGCCCGGGCCCATGTAGTGCTCTACCAGGCTGGGCACGTCGGGGAAGGACAGCATCCCCAGGCGGGCGGGGGGGCTGGAGTCCAGGAGGAACTGAGCCTGGCTGTACTGTATCCTGATGCTGGTGGGGCCGCGCGCCGTCCGGACGGACAGGGTCAGCATGTACTGCGGGTGGCTGCTGTCCCGCACCAGGAAGGCCCCCTCAGAGGCCTCCTGGAGGGCGGCGTGCGCCTGGGCCGCAGTGATGGCCCCCCAGTACCAACCTGCACACACACGGAGAGTTAGTACTGGTTCTGTGTGAGGAGTGGCTCGTTATCAACATTCGTATGCTGAGAAGAGTTTATAAAGCCTTCGTTTGGATTTATATATTTATATAAATATATATGTATGTCTTCTCATAATTTAAACAGAGCTCTCATGGGGTAAAATGGAAAATAAAACAACGATCTTGGATAGGCATTATGTGTTGTTGCATTCTGGTTGGCGAGTCACTTGTGTGTCACTCTACCTGAGTTTTCTAGGTGACAGAAGTTGCTGGCTATTGCCCGGAGGTCCTTGGTGGGATCGCATATCAGAGGGGGGCTCTGTGCGCAGTGGGGTGGGGACACGGCTCCTGGTCGCATGCCCAGGGGGAGTGCAGTCGATGGGGCACGAGTAGGCAGATGAGTCCTAGGACTGATCAGGGAAAAAAGGAGTGTTGGTTATTAAAGAGATTCAAAAACAGAAAGCCTTTCTGATATGTGTTGACGTTCAACGTCAACACATATAGCAACATGGCAACATGGCAATGTTGCAGCACAATGGTCATTACGTCTGCTACATAGGCAATAATTAATCTATTTAGCTAAATAAACTCAATAATATTTTAACTTAAATAGAAATGTAAAGTGTGGATATTGTTTGTAACGAGGTATGGAAAATCAATTATTTATTTGGGTTTGTCTGGTTGTTAGCTTTTTAGGTGATTTTTCAGTTAAATGTATTTTAAGTGAAAATTACTCAATGGTTACTATTGGAAGTCTATAAAGGGTTAGACTTGTAGGTTATTATATTCAGTAGGCTAATATTCATAATACGAATTAGCTCAAAGGGCAATATACGTTTCTTTGGTCATTAACTTAAGCTGATGTGTATTTTAATATTTTGTGTGGTGTGTGTGTTTGCAACTTAGTTTTATGTTGTGGTCCACTATTCTATTCCATATGAGGCTATTTTTTCGTATATGTTTGACATACTATGATGCTTTAAAAGAAACACAAAAAAACGTGGACACTTATGAAGAGTCTCGTAAATGGTTGATCGGTCTGAACAAAACATTATGTTCTCTCACAAAAATAATTGCACCTTACCTTTGAACACAAAGAATCATACTGAATCCGGCAGCTTAATTCCAATTGACGATTCCTCTTCCACAAAATAATAAATGCATATGCCTAGGCGACAAAATAAATTACTTTCACAAGAAATGATGTCGGTCCCACCAGGAAATATTGGCAGCGTCAAGACGCGGAAATGCTGAGCGCATTGGTTGAAGGTCTAGATTCCTCTGTTCAAGTAAACGCGACCGTATCGCTAATGTATATAGTCCCTAAACGTCCAACAACGCTAGAACATAGACCAAGGCCATAAATAAAAACACTGAGCGGCTACACGGAGTGTTGGCTCCCGAATGCGACGCAAACGTGTGAAGGACACAGTGTAGGCTTGGCTTTTAAAAATCACCAATTCCTAGAATTCTATTCTGAGAACTCTTCAGTTCACCAGCGGCTCTGACGTCACATGAGCCGCACAGACTCCTGTTGGATCACCGCGCGTACAGAACGGGTCGGAGCGGAGCGTCGCACCGTCGAACCTTATTATTTTTCCTATTCTGTTATTGTTAGTGTTCAACCATGTGACCTTTTTGTTTTTTTAATGTTTTATGCGACGGGGTTTATGATCCCCCATCCCCCCCGTCCATGCACTCGGTGAACCAGCGCTCCCAGGAATCGCAGACCAGCTTCCCCCTATCCACTTTCCAAGAATAATTGCGAGTTATCTCCGCCCACTGGGCTGTTTTGGCCTATCCCACATTCTCAGAAATCGGCGCCTCACTATTAAGATAATAGGAATGCACACAGGCTGTTTCCAGTAATATAGATTTTCCTTTGGTATGAAAAAAACCCGATGGTTTGGTAAGGAGTTTTGTTTAACTAATTGCAGGCACAAAATAATCTCTTAAAACATTTGTGAAATACACTACTGTCACTTTATGTTGGATTAGAGTTGATTATACATTGACGCCCCAATATCTATATTTGTTCTCCGAAATTGAATTTGTTTTCATTGTTCAATCGGTTTAGTTCATTTCTCGGGAAATCAATTTGTAAAGCCTTCCACTCAAACCTCCAGATAAATTGTATTTGCTTTGTCTCACTATTTAGGCCTACGCATGTTGTCTTGCATTAGGATTTTATTTTGAAAATAAGATCAAAACAATTTGAGTATTTCAGAATATAGGCCCAATAGTCTGATCTGGATTCGAGTAGCCAGACATTTTGTGAAATATGAGAAAAATAAGTAAAACATTTATATAATAATACAAGTTATGAATATATAACTAGTATATACAATACTAGTTATATATTATATATAGTAGTAGTTATAATATATAATAAGTCATAATCCAATTTCAAAGGATTGATTATTTCCGAAAACACACCGAGATTTTGAAACGTGCACCAAGTCGTGAGATATTCAGTTTTTATCAAGAACTCGGGAGCTTTTCCTTTAAGCTAATAAGAAACAGGGCTTTACTTGAAGCCGCATAGATACAGGGTTTTCCCTGAAGAGATTGTTGAGACCTGCAGACTTGCTAGAAAGCACAAGGAGAGAGCATGTGAGACTAAGTGCTTTTGTGTGTGGAGCACTCAGTGGTTCTGTGTAGTGGTTGGCCCTCGCCCAGACTCCATTCCTCGTCTCCTTGTCGCTTAAGGCCTTGACAATTGGGGGATACTGATGTAGAGTGAGACATTGTTATATATTATACATATATTATACATTGTACTGTACGATAGCGACTCGACTTGCTATGTTTGTGTGTATTTCCACCAATAAATGAAATTTGTTTTTTTTTCCGATCTGCCTAGTTAATATGCATGAACGATGGATTCAGATGGATCAAATCAGTCTTGTTGGACAAGTGAAAAGAAATTCAAACAGATGTGGCTTACAAAATCCATATGGGAAACAATTACCGATCTGACTTTAAAATCTGAACGAACTCTGTCTATTAAAAACGAGACCCATGCAATAAAAATAATAAGCAAGATAAACCATTCCATCGCATTGCATGCACTAAATGCTATTCTGAGAGGGTCAGCGTTTCACTTCATGTATTTATCTGTAATAATAGAAAATAAATCAAACCTGCGTATGAGGGAATCAACCTTGGGTACAAACAAGATTTTTTATTTTGAATCATTCGTTTTTTTACAATAAACTTGGATGATACAAAAGTTGGACTGGAGGGAAGACAAGAGAACTGAACTATTTGTTTTCAATCCAGTTAGAGGACTGGGGCAATATATGGTACAAAACAAGACAAACAAATCAAAGAAACTGATGGACATTAGAATAACCATACTTCACATTAACGGGGTAAAAGGATTGGATGTATGATCACTTTAGGGGTGACATGAAATGGCTAACAGTCATAAGATCTGTGTTTGCCCCTAATGCAACTCATGGAGGGCAATCCTTTGCCATGGGTGTGGACAATTTACAAATGGAAAAAACCTATCCTTTTACATGCCCCCTGCTTAACCCTACAAAATGGGTCACAAGATATGATAACGAGTGAAACGGGTTTGAGCTCAAACGTTCTCTCTAGCTCTCCTGCTTCCTCTCTCCTGTTGCGCGGATGAGGCGTTTGTGTCCCCTCTTCCCCGCCGGACCCTTGGGCTTAGCGAAGGCCTGCTTGTGTGCATGCTGCTTGGGATGGACTTCTTCGTAGAGGAAGTCTTCTGTCAGCTCGTCTCCATTTTCAATCTCCAGCTGCAGGCAAATAGAAGACATACTAGAGTTGAACCTAGGGCTGAGCTTTCTGGGGTCTCTCAATTTAACCCAGAGTTTAACCAAGGGTTTAGCTCTCATTTTAGCCCAAAGTTTAACCAAGGGTTTAGCTCTCATTTTAGCCCTAAGTTTAACCTAGGATTTATATCTCAGGTAGGCCTTTATAAATGGGTCTATATTAATCACAAATGGCCCAAAACGTTTTCTTTGTCCATTTTAATCTGTCGCTCACCCTTATGAATAACTTTCAGAATGATTTTATGCTCTGTATCTACCTGAGATAATATTGAATCATGCATATTAGTCTTCTAAACCACTGGAAATTCCTGTGCTTCCATCGGCTGGCCACAGTGGGAAGCCTTTTGCCCCTTTGTCGGTTACCTTTTTAGCCACTTCTAAATGGTAATCTTTAGCAACGTCTTCTAGAAGTCGGCTCTTGCAGCTGGAGTACAACATCCTCTCCTTGATTCTACAGCTGGACCCAGGCATGGAGTAGATAAACACTGCAACAAAAACAACAATCCCACAGAGGTACACATTGATCACGTGTAACGATCCAACAGAAAGCATGTCGGTGTCACCGTGCTGGATCTGTGACCCGAGCGCAGCCCTGTAACCCTCCCCTTTAGTGAGGTTTGTCCCCGCCGTACCGACAGATTCCAGGTAGTCTCCCTCATGGGAGTGTTTGTAGAGGAAGAAATGGTATCTGGGCGTGTCGGTGGGCACACTTCCGGGCAGGTCCCGGGTGTCTGTTGGGTTGGCGTGGACCAGCTCAATCGTTTCTTTCTCCACATCCAACCTCTGCAACAAAAAAACAAGCATCATTTAGCTAGGTTTAGTTTAGTTTATTTGTTTTATAGTTTGGTGGACAGGGAGCAGCCTTAGCCTATTTGGTAAATTTCCAGCTGTAGTCCCCGGCCAGTTGTCAACAGGCAACCTTAAATACGTTAGTTAATTTGTTGATTTGTACATGATAGGTAAATGTACACAAATGCATGTGGTATTGTTCACCCATTTGAAGAGTTTGCACGGGACACTACAGCTGTGGCTGGAGCTCACCAGTTGGATATAGTTGATGCGTTTCTGAGCCAGTTGTTGAAGGGCTCTCCTGGCTGTTGCCTGAAGTGGGAAAGCGATTCCCTGTAGGGTCTGGTGCTTGCTCTCTACGCTGATCTCTACCTTCACCTGGGGGGGAGAGAGGGGGCAGGGGTTTGTGTGCATGTACACACATAAACTCAATCACCCCGTTTCTCAACAGTGTTTTGAGGACAAATCATGGGGGTATGTTAACTGGGTGAAAATAAAAGCCCCGCACTCGGAGCATGGTGTACAAGGAATGTCCACAAACAGATTCCAGTAATCAATGAGTCATAATCGTTTGAAAAGTGACTCACCTGTTTAACCCTGCCCTGAAAATGCAGCAAGCACAAGAAAGAGTTAAAAGCAATAGGCCCACCTCATACGACATCGACACGTTAGGCAAATATAGTCAGAAGTCCGGCCACACAGGTCTCAAGCAACCCATGAAATCAGCGCGGCAGGCATGTTGTTGACCTCTGACCTCTGTGAGCTTGATCCGCCGCAGCTCTTGCTCAGCCTGTGTGAGCGGGGCGGGCGCGGAGAGCGACGACACGTGACGCTGGTAGCCCAGCAGACAGATGTCCTCCTGGTGCCGCAAGCAAAACAACGGCTCCTTTTACCAGAAGCCCTTCGAAACAAGGTCACCACTTGGATATAGACAGGCTGGACATGACGTGCGCAATGTGGACTGGCGCACACTGCCCTGGTTTATTATTTTTTTTAATATTTGACCTTTTACCTTTTCTGGAACTCACCTCAACCGTGCCGAACAACTCATCCTTCACGTGGCCGCCGCCAAACTCTTTCTTCACGGTGGCACGCGTGGCTGCGTAGAGCATCTTCTGTCTCACCTGCCGGAGTAGAAAGCATTTGATTGGTGGTTCACGCGTATCTATACTTTCAAAGGAGGACCCGTGTGTGCCGGCTGGTGACCTGTGGCATGCCTACATACCGGAGACTGGTCTGGAGACCAGGATATGAAGATCCACTCATAGCCCTGGGCGTTCTGAGTGTCCAGGCGATACAGGATGTAGCAGGGGTCCTGCTCATCCAGCAGAGGCAGCAGGACACGGTCATAGTCCTGGTCCCAGCTCTTCTCAACCTCCCTGTATGCCCCCAGCACCAACTGCTCTGAAGATCACAGCAAAAACACATCACAACCCTCACCCTGCGCATTCACACCCATGAGGCCAGCTCAGGTCCACACACAGGCCCGTCGCTCCCTATACGCAGAGTACGCAGTGCGTAGGGCACCAAGTACCTGAGGGGGCACCAAAAATTAAGTACCTTAATTGTATAACCTATCACTCAATTTCGGCAATATATAATATAATATATAAAAAGGGGCTCCCCCCCAGGGCACCCAGGGCACCGAAACGGCCAGCAGCGGCCCTGTCCACACAACCCTGGATGTGGCAACTTGAGACGCAACGCACAAAAACAAATACAACATTTTGTGTGTGTGTGTGTGTGTGTGTGATTGTGTGTGTTGACACAGTACCGTCATTGAGGCCCCCAAACTGAGACTGGTACAAGTCTTTGTTCGTCCAGTGTCCTTTTCTCCCCTTCCATGTCCCCAGTTGGCTAGTAATGTCCCTAAACTTAGCGACCTCAGAGGCTCAGTTAAGATTGGATGAGGTCACCCTTTCTCCGTCAGCCATGACGACAACCGGCAGCAACCGACGCCGGGTGATGGGATCATCCATCAGGGACGGACAACGCATCACAACACAGCTGATTATTGAGGGAGAGAGAGACCACAGCCCTGTTCCGAGGGTTGCATGGGGGGGTTTCCTGACTGTCTCGCGGCCGTTGCTATTCTGAGCCCCAACACATTCCATTTCTTAGCACACATGCATACTTTCCGTCCGCCATTCTCTCGCCTTCTTTTTACAGCCTTTTAAAGGCAGGATAGTGTGAGGTACAAAAACCATGAGCCCTCATGTCTCCATACTTCTGTTAACAAATGATGTCATGATCGATTGCCGGTGAATGAGGTCTTTGTGACTTTGTAGCGCGTGTCTGTCTCCATTGCTAAGGGCTCAGGAGCTTCTGAGGGCCTAGAGAAAGAGGATTTCAGGCTCACAAATCAAGGGCGGTGTTGAAACAGACTGGTGCAATCGTGTTCCTGTTTCAACATTAACATGAACATGTGTGGCACCAGATATTGGTAAGCAACCATCTCGTCACATGCCGTTCCAAATAGCGCACATAACTCCGGAGCTCAAAACTGAATGGTTACCCTGTGCTGACGGCAGCCTGGCGCTACACAACCCATGCCTGCTTTGTCGGCTGACCCTGAAATAACTTCTCCCTTAGGGAAACCATGGAGACAGCTCTGAAAATGAAGAAAATGAAGAAAATCGAGGAGGATGACGAGGAGCCTTAGAAGTTACTGAAGGTTATCATCTGTTGCGCCACGGTTGCCTAAGAACCCACCGATTGCTTCATTAACCCTTCTTGGCGGTGTACGCAAACACGTTGTCCAGTGTACGCATATCTGCGGCTGTTTCATTCTCCGTCATGGCTATTATTTATCTATGTCGTAACCATAATAATAACAACCATAACCACATATACTAATTATTACATTAGGGTCCTGATTGGATCCACTGCATAAGAAAATGGAGTGTAAATTAGGGTAACCTGAAAGGTATAATGAGGTACATTTTTATAACTTAGGCTAAAGCTATGCCATTAGGATCCAGGGACACTTCTTCCTGATCACTGTAGACCGTGATAAATGTGTTGTAAAAATAATGTTGGCCATCATATATCACAACCTGAGTGAAGTTTTCCAACCAGTTATGAAATGATGTCGCTTCTTTTTCAGTTTTTTACTAAAACAACGGCGCTTACTATTAATATACAGTATTAAGTAAAAACCATGAGATGATCAACAACACCCCATACGTTGAATGGTGATGGTCCGTGATTCTACGTCATCATGGCCTGGGTCACTCACCTTCGTGGATGCACACCTTGATTAGGCGCAGCGATCCTCCTCTAGCTCTGGCCAGGAACCCCGCGAGTTCTGGCGTCACGAGCAACACAAGAAACATGGCGGGTCAGCACCAAGTACTCCTCCTGAGGCCGTGTCGGCCAGTGAGGGCCAACCAAGAATCAGATACTAGTCTTCCTCCGCCGGGTCCTTCACTACAAATCGAGGGGAGGCTGCGATCCAACAGAGGAATCAAGAAGATAATAAAATAAAACGAAAGTAAAATAAATCCAATTTGTTTAGAGTGTGACTAAGCAGTCTGAATTCACCAGAGATGCGTTAAGTGTGAGCTCTGTCAGAGTGCGAAAGTATGAGAGGGGGGGACTGCAGCTCCAGTAACTAGGGCAGTATCGTGTGGACACAGCAAGGAAACCTGATCACTTCTATACCAAATTTAGCCACCACTGACTATAGAACCTCAGGGTGGGCCTACCAATCACGCACCACATCAGTACTGTAGACTGTACATACAACACATACAATAGCGTGCAACACATAATGTAGTGTGTGCCTTACATGGCTAATAAATGTGAACTTCTATTTTCTATAAATAAATCAAGCTACTTTAATTAGAAAGATCACCTTAATATTAAGGAATAGTTGAGTTTTACAATGGTCCAGTATCGTCGAAATGAGCCAAACAAAGCCATCATCATAGAAACAACATTTAATGTTAAATTACAGTATAAAACAAAAGAATCGGGAGACATTTATATTTCTGCGATCTACTTATTTACAATAGGACATTTTCACACACAAAAGGTGTGTAAAACAATCAAACAAATAAAAACTGCTGGGAGAGCAGGGATTTTGCATTTTTCTTTCCTGCGGCCAAACAGCACAACTTGGTAGCTACGCTCTCCTCAGTCATCGATGGTGGGGAGCCAGAACGCCTGGTGGAATACAAACAGGGTTAGCATGGGGCACGCATTTTTTTTCGGACCAGACCACAAATTCTTGGCGTCAGGATTAGCCTTACCATGTTAGAACAGGCACTTGCAAATGTCATGAACTTGGGGTTGAACTGCAGGCAGGTGACAGGCCCCGTGTGTTTGCCGTCCAGTAACGCCACCTTCAAACCACTCTCGGCATTCCACACGTGGATCTTTCCATCCTCAGAGCCTATTCATAAGATTACAGAGAACAACCAAAAAACTATTGAGAAATCTATGAACCCGATTTCAAGCATCTCCATCCCTATGGAAACGACATGTGTACATGTGAGGCAAAACATGATCTACATAATCAGACTGAGTCATGAAGAATAAAGGCGGTATGGCAGGTCAAACACTGGTAGCGGTGGAACCTGTATCATGCACAGAGAAAAATATGAATACATTTGACAAGCGCCGTCCGACATAAGAAAGCATGTCTTGGACTTACCGATCATAATAAACTGAGAATCAGGAGTGAACGATGCTTCCAACGCGACACCTTTACTGTTGTTGTATCCCTGAGAAACAAAACACAACAACATAAGCCAAACTCAGCCAATAGAACTTTAACAGCAGTTACATATGTATTTTCACAGGCAGACTTCTCCCTAGCTTCAAAAGATTATTTGTGGGCAGTTTCACAATTTATACAATTTTATGAATGCGAGTACACTTGAATTTTATGGTCCAGTAATAGACCCTGTGGGCCTATTACTGGACCATGGTCTAAATCTCCTAACTTAAACATACATATCTAGCATACATATCAAGGTGCATGCCATCCTATCACCCGACCACCCGTGCCTCTATGGGCCGTTTGTTAGTACATATTTGAAATCAAATAGCAAGAGGTTCTGCACCTGCCTGCTCGGATTGAAAGCGTCCATGAAGACGAACGACTTCTTACCCCAAAGGAATGAAGCACGGCGCCCTTGAAGGCATCCAGGAGCCGGACGGCCCCCCCGTTAGTGGAAAGAAGAATGAGCTTCCCGTCATTGCTGAACTTGAGTCCCGTCCACTCACACGTGCGATCGTATTGGAGCTTAAAGGTTGCGAAGGGACCCTGCGAGAGAGAGGATTGGTCAGTAAAGTGAACGAAATGGACGATGCACGCTTGTACTTTGTTGTCCCGTTTCACGCCGTTTGCATACATAACTTGTGTGCATGCTTCCCGCACCTCTCACCTTGTCGAAGGACCGCAGGTCGTAGAGCTTCACCATCTCAGAGTTAATCCCAGCGGCGAAGATGAGACCCTCTGGATCGAAGGAGCACACCGGCTTCCCCTGCAGGTGCATCAGGCCCTGGGTGGGATGCACAGCGCAACGTCAGACCCCACTCCGTACGTCATCGAGCCGCAGCATCGACCGCGATAATTAACACATTGTGACACGCATGATCTGGGACTTGCCTGGCAGTTGGGCGACCGCAGATCCCACAGTCGGATGGTTTTATCTAACGAGCCGGAGATGAACGTGTCGTCCACAGGAGACATGGAGAGGGATGTTACCCTGAAAACAAAAACAAACAAAAAAACGTCTAGAATGAGCTCTGGAATCAATTCAACAATGTATTTTCTGGCCGGGATTTATCCACCCACACCATTCTAAATCAGAGAGTCAGCCAAGTACCTTTTGCTGTGGCCAGGGAAGTAGCGGATGTATTTGTTGTCATGAAGGGATAGGTACCGAATCGTGTCTATGAAATAAAGTGACAACAGGATTATGTTTCAATAAGACCACACACCACAAGTGGATTAATGATCACAACTGACTGATTGATGCTCTAATATATGAGCTGAAGCAATCGTAATTAAAAGGTATCTTTAAGATATCCTTTCAATGCAAGGAAATTATACTTTTAGAACACCACTACATGTTCTATGTCTGCAGTATCACCAAAATAAATCACATTAATACATGCAAATGTTGTAGTTCAAATTACAAAACGTGTCACTCATAACCAGGGGTTAATAGACATGGATGCATTGATGGACAGTTGAGATGGGCAGGCACAGCCTTGGGCAAGGCAGTCACTTGTACAGTTAGCTCCTGTATGGGGCAGAATCATGGACCCTCAAACTGTACAAACAACTACCTCAGACCAAAGTGAGCAGTAGGTCCTCCAGACGTGATTTTTTTTTGATATCGTTCATTTGTGGTCTTACAGTAACGTTAATGCATTCAAAACGCCATGCACAAGCAATAACGACGGAAGTAAGTAGAGTGGAATACGTACCATCAATTTTATTGGAACTGTAGACCACAGTGTTGGCTGCATGTGTATACCTGATGAGATCGACTCCGTACTTTTTACTGTAGAGTGTTCTCTTTGGCCTGCAGATCAATGTGTAGGAAAATCGGTCATCAGAAATATTTCTTACATATTGTTACAATAATTTCAGACAATCCTTTGAGATAGTTTCCACGCAAGCCATTAAGCGCTCATATATTAATTCAAACATTCGAATAATGGCGCTGACTTCAACGTGAAAAGGCAGCAGTGCCAGTGCACACACTCATCCGGCTGCCCCCACCTAAAGAGCGGTATAGGGATTACGCGAGAGCGGGGTCGCTCTGCAGCGCAGCAGGCCCAGGAGGCTACTGTGGAGCTGCTAACTGGCTAACAAGACTAATAGCTACGTATTATAGGAATCATCGTTCTTACTTTCCCTCTTGGCAGTCGTATAAGACGAGAGAGTCATCGTCACTACTGGAAATAATGGTTTCCCCGTTGGAACTGAAGTCAAAGCAATTGATTTTGTCTGAGTTTTCCCGGAACACCTTCGCCACCCTGAAGCTTCGTAGCACATTGTCCGTTAGCTTCATGATGGCCTCTGTGTGGTTGGGGAGGGACGCAAACCCTCGATCTACTGTAAACTGCGTACAGTGGAACGGTACTTATTATTGCAAATATATAAAAACACCGTGATGTATTGTTTCTTATTTAGAATGATAATTCAAAAACTGTAAGAAAAGCCCGCCTGTGATACATGCATACACGGGAAGGCAATGGAACCGCCTCTTTACCTCTACGTATGTTAGGCGCATATTTAGGGAACATGCGCAGTGTCGTGAAAACATAATAAGATCTCGCGATAGAAAAACCCCACCTCCAGCACCCGTCCCTATCTTATAGTGTTATTGTATACAGTCAGCGCTGCAAAGTCTACAAATTCAACATGTCCACAAAATGGTAAATTAGTAATGAGGTTGTTGACAAAAAAACAATATGTTTCTGTGGCTGTTTGTTTGACAGTCAATAACGTGAAGAATTTAGCCTATCGACATTTTGTAAACGATGTGCTAGTTATAATTTAAAAAAGTTGTATGGCTGTCATGGCTTTATAATGCTGTTGTTGAACAACACACAATTCATTGAAACATTGTATGCCCTTTTACCTTTGGAAAAGGTTATTTTGGGGTGTTTTCAAGTGGCCTTTCACTTTAGTCCCTCTTCAATCAATTAACTGTCCGTCCATAACATTTTTTCCACAAAACCATTGGCGTTTATGATGACACGTTATCTACCAAGGGTTAAGAACGTGAAAAATGAATTGTGCATTGTCTCTTTGTGTTGTAATGATAGGCTACAACTGGTTCACATGTCTGGTGACACCACTTGTATACTATACGCCTCCTTTGCTGATTGTTGAGCTGCTTGACTAGATAAAAATACATATTTTCACTGAGATCAACTGGGTAATCGTTATATATGCACTATGGACAAGCCAGGTCAATCATTACACATTGGGTACACATCCAGCTCTTCACAATCTCCAGCCAGATTTGTGAAACACTGACCAATGTGCTTTTTGCGGTGCCAGCTCTCCGAGCGCACTTTTCCTTCTATCAAATCCCCTTTTCTTTATCTACACAGGTAGGAATTAAGACATTGTACTAACCTCCAGCAAGGAAGCATTGCTAAACATTAGAAGTCTCCACTTTATTTAAACCAAAGCATTGTTTTGTTAACCTTTTTCCTTTTTTTAGGAATTGCTCTTACAACCCCTGCCTTTTTGTGCTTCCAGCATCAACCTTTGCAACAGCCCATGGCGCGTATTCTCTCGCTGCTCCAGTCCCAAACGTTGGTGACCCTCACCGGTGTGAGGAGGACAGTCGTCTGCCGGATGTCCCTGGAGGCGCGGGCGCGGGAGCTGTTCGCCACGGCGGTGGAAGCGGTGCAGCCGGACGCGGTCGTGCGGCGAGGCGTAGAGCGGAAGGATGACTCGTTGGTCATCGACGGCCGCACCTTCGCCCTCCGGAACAACCTGCACCTGGTGGGCTTCGGGAAGGCCGTGCTGGGCATGGCCGCCGAGGCAGAGCGGATCGCCGGCGACCACCTGGTGAAGGGAGTGATTAGCGTGCCGCACGGGATTCAAGAGACCTTACGGTGTCATGGAAAGAGGTAGGCAGAAGCCCTGCTCCGTTCCCTTTGTAGACAGTTCAGCTATCAGACGGTATCACACAGTGCATGAGGTAACAACACAAACAGAGTTCAGATGTAATGGGACCCCTGTGTCTATTCCAGTCAGATGCTGTTAAAAGACAATAGTCGCATCAAAGTGATGGAAGGAGCTAAACACAATCTGCCTGATGGCGATGCCCAGCATGCAGCTCAGTGCATCAAGCAGTTAGCCAGTGAGCTGACGGAGAAAGACCTGCTGCTCGTACTGATCTCGGGTAGGGTAAATACCCAACACCAAACAGATAATCCAGGATCGCAGTTGGCAGGGTATTGCTTTCACGCCGTGCTTTCACATGTCTTGCAGGTGGGGGCTCCGCACTCTTGCCTGCCCCCATTCCACCCATCTCGCTAGAAGAGAAGCATGACGTGACCCGGAGGCTGGCCGGGGCCGGTGCCACTATTCAGGAGCTGAACACAGTGCGACGGGCCCTCTCTTTACTGAAGGGTGGGGGACTGGCCCATGTGGCGCACCCTGCTCAGGTAAGGGTTCTTTAAGCAATGGAATGCTGGTTATAAATAAACTGTAAACCCTCTCCTGACAGAATCAAATCAATCGTCTCCGCTTTTCCTCCCAGGTGGTCGCATTGATCCTGTCTGATGTCATCGGTGACCCGCTGGATCTGATCGCCAGCGGCCCCACGGTGAGGACCGACGTGTGGCCTGAGGAGGTCATCTCCATCCTACAGAGCTACAAGCTGTCGGACTCCCTCCCCGCCTCGGTGAAGGAAGTCCTCGGGCGAGGCAGCCCCCGTTGGGAGAACATTAGGGGGGAATCCGCGGGGAAGGGAGGCGTGCTCAACACGGTCATCGGCTCCAACAGCATCGCCCTGAAGTCCGCGGGTCGCCGCGCCCGGGAGCTGGGCTTCCGGCCCGTGGTTCTGTCGGGCGACGTGTGCGGCGACGTCAAGGCGGTCTCTCGTCTTTACGGCCTGCTGGCGCGATTCGCCTCCTCCCGCGAAGAGCCGGCCCCGGAGCTGGCGGCCGAGATGCTGCGGCTGGGGCCTGAGGTCGGGGTGGAGAGCTGGGACCTGTGCCGCACCATGCAGGTCCTGGACGAGGGGCGGAAGGAGGGCTGGGGGGCCACCTGCCTGCTGGCCGGGGGGGAGCCCACCGTGGAGCTGACGGGGAAGGGGCGCGGTGGACGCAACCAGGAGCTGGCGTTGCGCGTGGGACTGGAGCTGAGGGGGATGGAGCTACCACCCAAGGGCCCCATGTTTCTGAGCGGAGGGACCGACGGGCAGGACGGCCCAACGGACGCCGCCGGCGCCATCACCGACGGAGGCCTGTGGGAAGAGGCGCGGGCACAAGGGCTGGACGTTGAGGGCACGCTGAAGGACAACGATTCCTTCACGTTCCTCTCCAAGGTCTCCGGCGGCCACCGTCTTCTCTCGCCGGGATTAACCGGAACCAATGTGATGGACGTGCATATGCTGCTGCTCCCCTCGATACCAATTAGGATACCCAATGATCCCGAAGCTGATGACAGGTCTTTAAGGTATATGTAGAAGGTGTGGTTGAACTACTAATGAATAGCATTTCAGCAGCATGTTTGCTGCTCAGGAAATGCATTTAATATGATTGTTGTTTAAGCACTTGATATTTTGAGCCCTAACCCTAACAAAAGGCCCTATTCATGCACTTTTAATGAATGTAAGCAAATTACCTTTGACTGTTATGCTACCCTATTTTGATGAATAAACAGAATGTCCTAAAAACACTTGACCTATGACCCCAAAAATGGCTACGCAGGCAATACAAAAGCAGATTGCAGTTACTCGTGTTTCATTCAGATATTTTGTTTTTACATAAACGTTCCTTGTAATTGTTTATGGTCCAAATCAGGAAGATTATGGCAAGGTTCTTTGTCACAAGGTACAACATACATGGAAAAAGTACATTTTGAGTCATAACACAACATTTTTGGATTTGCCTGTTTGCCCTTGTAGGGCAGTGTAGCCAAATGTCCTTGCTAGTTCTATGACATTTATCATTTAGCAGATATGATTTATCTTCCAAAACTAACATAACACAAAATGTAAAATCATTTGATTACATAAAATGATAACTGATGGTAACCAAACAATTATTTTTTATAAGCCACAGGTACCCAGTTAAATTAAAATATTTAATTTCTTCAGTTTTTCACAAAAACATTTTGGGCATGATTAAAATAAAAATTTTAGTTTAGCATGTGTTTTTATTGAAGTTAGTACCAGTAAGAGTAAGGGTTTTTAAGAGACCAGTGTTATGGTGAACACGTGAACGCACACACCCACACACACACAGATGTATATAGAGTCATATAGAGTATATAGAGTCATAGTCGAGCAGATTTAGTGCTTTATTGGTTTAAGACATACAAGTCATATTTACAGTAAACTATGGTCTGTGATCTGGCTGTGATAACAACCAGGTGTCAAATATTAGTATAATAAGTAACATGATAGTATAATAACATGATATTATGATACAAACATGCCAGTAAGCCACCTCCACATGTAGCCCTGCCCCACCCATGTGCTGGCGGTGATCAGGGGCTTAAATCAGTAACTCATCATCTAGTGTTCAAACGTTAGATTCTAAGTTTAGTTGAGTTAACCACTACACACACACACACTCACAAACATACTCTCTTACACACACTCTCTGTCCATCTTGTGCAAAACATACTTGTGAAAAATATTTTGACACAAACGACAAAAAAAAGTCCCAAAAATTAAAGAGACAGTAAAAGTCCCTTATTTATGCTTCGTGGGTGGGGCTAAGGCAGCAAGTCAGGCATCTGATTCACCCTGCTTCTTCCCCTCCTCCCCTGCATCACTGTCCTCTGATTGGCTGTTGCTAAGCACCAGGAACTGTCCGTCAGAGGAGGGTGGGTTTGCCGGACGACTAGAGGCAGCAATCAACCGACTCTGCTCTTCCAAATCCTGAGAGAGAGAATGAGAGGGAGATAAAATGAGAGGAAGAGAGAGAGAGCGAGAGAGAGAGGGAGAGAGAGAGAGAGAGAGAGAGAGAGAGAGAGAGGGAGAGAGAAAATCATAACGAATATATAGTTTCAACTTTTATCTTGAACTGAACTGTTGGCATGCTCACTTAAGCTACTTACCTGTAGCCAAACGTTAGCTAGAAATCCACTAAGGACATGTTAGGGTTCAAAAGTTACCTTCTCGATCTGTCTCTGTTTACTAAGCTCCTCCTCCTTCTTCTCATGCTCCTTATTCTGCTCCTTCCTCTTCCGCGCCTCCTTCTTGTCCTACTCACAGACACACAAATATATATACATACATTATACACTGACAGACAGGCAGGGAGACAGGCAGGCACACAGACAGGCACACAGACAGGCACGCAGAACACTCACCAGGTCGGAGTGGAAGGCGATCTGCTTGGCTAGACCGATGCTGTCACAGATCTGAAACATAACAATTAATTATAGTAAAACAAGAGACTTTATACTAATACTTCTCTTCTTCTCTTCATTATTGTTGGACTACTTTACTATGTAGTTTATGTTGGTATATAGTTGAGTCTACCTTCTCTCCATCGTTGTTGGTCTCAAAGATGTAGCAGACAGTCCTGCTGCCGCTGTGGTCTTTGGAGTCCAGCAGGAACCCCAGCAGCCTCTTATTGTCCTGATGAGAAGCACTGTGGAGCACACTCTGCAGGGGGAACTGGACGAGAGACATAGGGAGATGAGGCATGGAGAGAAGAGAGAGAGGGATATAGAAAGTGATGAGGCCGAGAGAGATGAGACAGAGAGAGAGCAACGGTTTGGGTGAGAGGGAGAGTCACAGGCCTTGTTTACACAAGCTTACTGAGATCCTGATTCAGAGAGATATGTCCTCTGTATAAACACGCGGGAGCGGTTGTGCGAGTACACAACTGACAAGTCACACGCTAAGCTCATAAGACAACCGGTAGTCGACCAATATACAGGCAGGAGGCATCATATGCTTTTTATCTGGAACATTGCCACAATGTGCCCATCTTTCAAATGATTGTATGATTCCTAGACAATGCACTAATTGTAATAATCCAAAGCAAACTGGAACACCACTGCTTCCCTCCTCACCCCACAGACCAAGAGCTACGCCCCTTTATTTGCCCCTTCATTTTCCCAATTAGCCCATATCAATCAGTTAATTACTCCCTGCCCTGCCACACACTATTTAAGCATCACCTGTGACAACACCCCTTCCCTTTTGTTCAGAGACACTGGACACCTTGAGAGCTGTACCTTGAAATCCTTGTGTGCGTATACTAAGAGATAAACATCCTACCTTAGCCACACACACATCCTACCTTAGCCATACACCTTAGCCGCACACACATCCTAGCTAACTACCTACCTCCACATCCTACCTAACTACCTACCCATCACACCTAGCTACACATTAGCATCATACTTACCTACCTACCTACACACATCCATACAGTCCTGCTCGCACCTTTGGACAATAAAGCCTATAAACTTGGAACTCACCGACACCCCCATCGGTCTCAAACAAGCACTAGAGATTCCCAAAACGCCCTCTTCAACTACGTTCGCTAAATCTCCGCCCATTCTGAGATTTTGCAAACCATGTGTGTGTGTTGGGGGTTGCATGTAACCACATGAGTTTTTCGAGTCATTTATACAATCAAACTTCAACTTTGAGGTAGAAGCTAGATATTTATCTTGTGTAAACAGGGCCATAGAGAGAAATGAGAAATTATAGTGATGAGATACAGATAGACAGACAGCCAGACGGGCAGACAGGCAGTTCTTACCCTCAATCTGGTGACTTGTGTTTGTGGATCAATGAGCCTGAAAAGAACACATACGGCGGCCATTGTTACTTGAGGCCACAGCAGTAGTGTGTATTGATAGATTTTTATGGTTACTTGAGGCCACCGCAGTAGTGTGTATTGATAGATATTTATGGTTACTTGAGGCAGCTGCAGTATCGTTAATTGATAGATTTTTATGGTTACTTGAGGCCACCGCAGTAGTGTGTATTGATAGATTTTTATATGGTTACTTGAGGCAGCTGCAGTAGTGTTAATTGATAGATTTTTATGGTTACTTGAGGCCACCGCCTCAGTGTATAGTGTGTGGTTGTCATGGTTACTTGAGGCAGCTGCAGTCGTGTGTATTGAGTCGTTGTCATGGTTACTTGAGGAAGATGCAGTAGAGTATAGTGAGTGGTTTTCATGGTTACTTGAGGCAGCTGCCTCAGTGTGTAGTGAGTCGTTGTCATGGTTACTTGAGGAAGCTGCAGTAGAATATAGTGAGGGGTTGCCACAGTTCCTTGAGGAAGCTGCCTCAGTGTGTAGTGAGTGGTTGCCACGGTTACTTGAGGCAGCTGCAGGTGACCAGCAGGTGGGACTCGGTCATGCGGAACACGTTGTGGATCGCCCTCGCCGCCAGGATCTGACGCATCGTCTCCCCGATCACGTGACCCTGCTCCCCGGTCACATGACCCGTGTCCCCGGTCACGTGACCCTGCTCCCCGCTACGCACCTCCATGCTACCCAGGAAGCGCACTACAAACAGCTGGTGGAGGATTGAGTCTACACACACACACACAAACACATGTTAAGATGGGAAAGCTGGAGACATCGCCGAGCAAAGCTGATCCTCATCAGAGGTCGTTCACCATGGTAACACTGCGACCGGGGCATGGGAATTAATTAATGACCGATGGACAGATGGAGAGACCGACCTGGGTTTTCCTCTTCACTGATTTCTCCTGACTCTCCGAATGGGTTGCTCCTCCTGCTGAACACACACACACACACACACACACACACACACACACACACACACACACACACACACACACACACACACACACACACACACACACACACACACACACACACACACCAGTATATATTAGCCAATCTCTGGTCAGTATAAATCAAAACCCAGTATCTATCAGCCAATCCCAGCTGAGCGTACCTGCCGTGGGTGGGGGTCCGTGTCTGGGCCACGTCCCCCTCGTTGGCGGGGCAGATGATGTCAAACTGTATGGGCGTTTCCGGGGCGACCAGCGCGTCGAACGAGAGGGCAGAGAGGGCGGGAGAGATCTCTGATCCCACAGAGCTGATGCTGCTCGCACGCCCTTTACTGGGCCTGGGAGAGAGAGAGAGAGAGAGAGAGAGAACCCCATTAACACTGTATAGGTCAATTCATTATTTTACCTCCAGGAACATATTTTTTATATGTGTATTGTTTTGCGGCATTCCTGCACAGTGATACGTGACACAGCCCTGGAAAGTTTAGACTCATGACCTGACAAGTCATTCTCTGGCCTGGTCACAGACAACACTTTGATTAAAGGAAAACTTCTGGATTTCTCATCATGATCAATTTGGTTCTACGGGACTAATGCGGATACAATTATTTTTTATCGTGTATTGAGGGAGAACTCTGCAGCCGTTATCGGTGAAAACAGGCTACGATGTAATCCTTTTGGGCAATTATGCACCATCAATGTACGTCCTCTAAAACTCACTGTATGCCTTGCACTTACATATTTGCTTTATTTTCTAATCGTCCATTACGAAAGAGGGACCATTACCCGGCAGGCTTCATGCTCTCGTGTCTCTGTTGGAAGGAGGGAGAGGGGGTGACAGCCTCCAGTGCTGATTGGTTCACTCTGGCCGCCAGCTCCTGCCACAGGACAGCCAATAGGAAGTAAGGTTTCATCAGCCAATGGCAGTGTGAGAACATTATAGATATGTAAAAAGAAAGGGTTCTGACCTCTGCGTTCTCACTCAGGTAAATCCTCTTGGAGATGTTATTGATGGTGGAGATCCACTACGCAGAAAGATAAATAAGTTATGAATTAATCCTAAAAACATAAAACATTTTGTTTGAATAGATTTGTCTCGTACATAAACACGTGTATGAAAATGCCTCACCTCTTCACATTCTCTTCTGTTTTCCGCCTGCAGCGTTGCCACTCTGAGCAATACATCATCAATATATATCAGTACATCATCAATAATAACCAATAACGATCAATATAACGTCATCAACTATCAACACTAATCACTACCTATCAATAATACATCATCGATTACTATCAATAGATAATCAATAATTACTATTAATAGATATCAATACATGATCAATAAGGGAACAAGGAAGGGGGCTGGAACCCGACAGAGAGTGGATTGGTGATGTAACAGGAAGTCCTACTTCTTGCCGTCGAAGGAGGTGATCTGGAAGCAGAACCGCCGGTCGTCTGAGTCCACGGCCATGACGGAGCAGTTATCAATATCCATGAGCAGCCCGCCCGCCACCTCCCCCCGGCTCTGCCCCATCAGGTTACCCCCCTGGGTGAAGAAGTACTGCCGTTCCCACGACGACGACACCAGACCTGTTTTACTGACGCACACAGTTTACACGTAAGAATTGGTCCCAGGTTTACACACTTCAATGCATAATACAAAATAAGAGTCATGAGCATAAAGTCATTAACATAGAGGCACTGAACATAAAGTAATGCAAATAAATGTGTCAACAAAGGTATTTTCATAAACAAAGGAAAATAAATATTGCAAGGACGAATATAGGAAAGGTTTAGAAGTTGTAACAAAGGTAGGCCTTGGCACTTGGTGGTTTTAAGGTGTGTGTGTGTGTGTGTGTGTGTGTGTGTGTGTGTGTGTGTGTGTGTGTGTGTGTGTGTGTGTGTGTGTGTGTGTGTGTGTGTGTGTGTGTCTTACATGCGTTTATACAGGTACCCCTGTTTCCTGGTGAGGTTTCGGTTGAGGGGCGTGTGCGTGGGGTCAGGGTCGGTGGGTACATACAGGAGGTCACATGAATCCTCCATCTCCTGGATTGTCTGCTGCATGGAGCCCACCTCTGTCTCCATCTCCCTACGCACACTACACACGTACACACACACGCACTTCTCAGTCTCCCTACCCATGCTTCACACTTGGCTACTATCTTAAATTCATTCGACAGTGTTCCAATGGTTTTATAGTGTTCCTGTGTCTACCCATTTCATTAACAATTTCCTTCAGTGATAAAAGAGATTCGTCACACAGCTGGTCTGTATTATCAAATAGTACAGCTGCTGTAGCTACAAATGGCACGGGAGCCTCTTTCATTTCAAAATAGCCGAACGGGACGAATCTCCTTTCACATTTTTTGCTGAAAAAGAGAAAAAGGACTGATAGATAAGTGTTTCTGCCGTTTAAAGATGCGGGATACAGTGGATCCAGACTGTGTGGTTTCTGGTATCCAGAAGTTTACACCATACTGTCTCTGTACGTTCCTTCTTAACTCACAGAAACCTAATGGAGACCCACTTTATATATTGAAGGAACGGTGATGTTTCAGAAGGATGAATATAAATGAATTTCATTCAATTCATGTAGGCCAAACTTCAGGAATTGGTTTGGAGCAGAGGTCTAAAATACCACTAAACAGATTTGTGGAGCATTTACCGGTCAAGACAGATCAAGTGTAAGATAGGACACACCCAAATCGAATTTGATTTATAGACGGTCTTTCCCTTTCCAATCTTAAAAAAAAGAAAAACATTGAATGAAAAATCTTTTTTAAGAAGCACCCTTCATAACTTTAAGCCCAGGTGTGTGTGTGTGTGTGTGTGTGTGTGTGAGGTGTGTGTGTGAGGTGTGTGCATGTACTTCTGGACGCTGGTGCCGATTGTTGCCAGGAAGTCTTCCCACTGCTGAGTCAGGTTCTCTGAACCTAGTTTAAAAAAACTGCTCTACACAGACACACACACAAACACACGTTACGGGTTATACATACTTCATATGGTATATTCGTGTTATATATAGTACCCACATGAGGTACCTGTGCCTGCATGTATCCCAAGAGTGGCTCCAGGAGGCTGATCTTCTTCTTGTACTGCAGAGCGTTGAGGGAACTGAAGTAGTGCATCATGGTCTGGTGCTGCTTCTTACGTGCTGTGTACACATCCTCTATGACCTCCAACCGCACCTGTAGAATATAGAAACATCCTCTATGACCTCCGACCTCACCCTTAGAATATATACACACACCCTCTGTGACCTCGCCTGTAGAATACATACACATCCTCTATGACCTCCACACAGAACTCTAACATATACACACATTCTCTATAACCTGTAGTATTCACAGGTAATAGGTAAGTAATGTGTATATATTATAAGAAAGACATACCCTTTCATTATCTCTCTTCTTGGACAGACGACTGTATCTGTTGTTAGCCATGTCATGATCTGCAGAGAGGGGGACAGGCAGAGAGAGGGACAGGCAGAGAGTTGTTTTAGTTTTTTTTAAATGGAGATAGGATAAATGTACAAACCTTTGGACAAACTCCAAAGCCCAAACATCAGAATATTGTTTAGCGATCACAATACTATTATTGATCAGCGTATTGATAACTCACCGTCACTAGAGATCTGGAAAACCTCCTTCAGGGTCAGGATTTCTGGAGAGACAAGACAGGAGAAAGAAAGACAGGGGAGGGAGAAAGACAGGAGAGAGACAGAGAGACAGGGAGAGAGAGAGAAGGACAGACAGGGCAGAAGAGACAGAAGGGAGAAAGAAACATGTGCATAGAGACACAGACAGGAGAGAGACACATGATTGAGAGACATACAAGAGATAGAGAAAGACGGGTGAGAGAGACTGGGTGTGTGTATGTGTGTGTGTGTGTGTGTGTGTGTGTGTGTGTGTGTGTGTGTGTGTGTGTGTGTGTGTGTGTGTGTGTGTGTGTGTGTGTGTGTGTGTTTACCCTTAAGGTCCCGTTCTTTGAACTGTGTGATGGGAAACATCATAGCATCTGCCAGCTGCGTCGAGAGAACTGCATGAGAGGAACTCAACTAGAGAGAGAGAGAGAGAGAGAGAGAGAGAGAGAGAGAGAGAGAGAGAGAGAGAGAGGGAGAGAGAGAGAGAGAGAGTCAGCCCCACAGACTGTCTGACCACTGTAAAACCAGCATATATCAAACTGCAGTCTCTTATGAATGTAGTTTCATGGACGACAACTCTTATAGGTCAAGGTTTCCTCACCTCATCGATGACTTTGGCAAACTGCTGCAGTGTGGCGCTCATCACCTCGTCATCGCCCCCTAGAGGAAACCGCTGGAGGTACAACAACAATATCTGGTCAGACTGGTTCAGCCAGGGACTCGTTTTATTCAGCAATTGCCAGATATAATAGCATCGGCATAATAGGTGTGTGTTTCATGCAGAGGCGTCGTCAGCCCCTTTTTACTGGGGCACATGCCCCAGTAAAAGTCTCCAGTGCCCCAGTAAAATTCCATTGATCATTATTAAATTCATCTGCAGAAGCGCCGCTCTCGCTATGGAATCGGCAGGATTCATCAAGTGCATCTCCTGCTGCCTCGGGAGTCTTCAGTCGAGCCTGCCTCTTACCAGCCAATCAAAAAACGAAAGGGGCTACATAAAAGCCAATCAGAAAATAGCCCTATTGTATCTGGGTAAGATTTAACGCAACAACCAATGAAAAAAAAGTTATTTACGGATTCGTCCACGTGACTCTTCTGAAAGTGTGTAAAGTATGACCAAGTGTTTCTTTCTGTTCAATAGTCTAGATAGAACTTTATCAATCCCCTGTAGGAGAAATTTGTTAATAAAACAATAATGGTAAAAAAAATAAGGAATCTCCCACTTCCGGCTTCCATGAAAGAGAACCATACTAATTCACACAATAGCGTTGATGCAAATCTAGCATTAAAGGTTAATTTAAGGAAGTTCTCTCCAGTCACGCTGAAACTAGTTTGCTAGTAGTAGCGCTTTAATTTGCAGTGTAAGAGAATTCTGGGAAATCTGAATGCTGACAAAATTCTCAGAATTCTGACACTGCAATTTATTTGCACGCTACGACTAGTGAACTACTTTAAAAAAAAACTCGACACTGCGACCAGGCGACAAATGACTGGTGAGAACCTTCTTAAATGAACCTTTAATGCTGGATTTAATTATCAGAATTCGGATTTTATCCAAGTATTCTGACTTTATTATCAGAATGCTGAATTTTATCTCACAATTCAGAGTTTATTAGCCTATTAGATTTCTGAATTAAAATTCTTGTGATGAATAATCTACATTTGTACAGTCGATGTGCAGCACTTTAATTCCCGTCAACTATGTTTTCTAACACCAGCATTTCCACAACTATGCTCATGTTCGTGACTGCTATACAAAACCATTTATAGTGCATCTATTTTTCTGCTGGGTAGTGATAGTCGCCCTAAATGCAGCTTTAATTTGGGCTCTGATTCTGAATAAATGCCGCTGCTGAACTGTGTGAATAAATAAAGGGAACTGAAATCTAAAGAAGACACGTGGTTTTGATGTACCGTGAATTCCAGCTGAAAGTGGAACATTGCTGCCTTCAGGGGAAATTAATGTAACCTAGGCATATTGTAAGTAGCTTTCAATTCCTTGTTTTTTTGTTGATCATGTTTCGTTGGAAACCACGGGAGCTGGAAAAAGCCCAGAGTAAGTCATCTCCTTTTTTAACGTTACAACAAATTCACAACTTGTTTGACACAAACAATGACAACTTGATTGCTGTTAAAGAATGTTGCCCACACCAGTTTTTCAATACTGAGCGTCTGTAGCCTGTAGTTTTATAGCACACACACACACACACACACACACACACACACACACACACACACACACACACACACACACACACACACACACACACACACACACACACACACACACACACACACACACACACACACACACACACCATGCGTGCACGCACACACGCGGAAAATGAATAATGAATGAAAAATTGTCTGTCTTCAAAACTTGAGGAAGTTTTAGACAAAAACTTCCTTAACACAAAAAAGGAAATTATGGATATACAGGGTGTTTTTAACATACTGGATCCAACAATGATCCCAACATTGACACAGATAATTCAGATCATTGCACTCACAATTCCTGTAAACAGTTGTAGTTGTGAGCGATCTTTCAGTGTGTCGAGAAGGCTCCACAACTGGCTTAGGTCAACCATGGGGCAAGGAAGGCTTCACCAACTTTCTCTTTTGTCCATTGAAAAGGAGCAACTATTCAAAGTGAGTCAAAGCCACGTTATTGACCGCTTTGCCACCATGAAGGCGCGGCGATACAGCTTAATAGTGAAAAAATAATCATTTAAAAAGGCTCTATGCAGTAGTGTATGGCCTTATTTAGTTTAATTTAAGAGCTTTGATGGTTCTATAACATTTTCCAGGTTGATTGGTGGCAATGAGCCACCTCACCTTAAGTCAGAAATTCTATTAGTTTTAAACCTTGTTTCTTGCCTTTTTAGTACATGTCGTTCTGGCAAAATTATGCTGTTTCCACACAGCTTCTAAATAAATATAGATGTGTAGACTTCTCCTGATAAAGAGGTGAAGGTCATAAAGAGACTTTTTGTTTATTTGTCAGTTACCTTATTTGTAAATCTTTGAGATGTGTATGTGTTTAAATAAATATAATTGTACGGTACTCATGAATCCATCTTTGCGTCTTTGCCTTTACCAGTGCTATAAAATATCCTACAGTATGACAGTGACAACAATTTTGAAGCTCGTACATACCCTTCTGTATCCATATATTTCATATTGTGCACACGTAAAAAAAAATGTTGGCAGTTGGGGGCCTGTGCCCCAGTAAAACTCTAGGTCTAGCAACGCCCCTGGTTTCATGTAATCTCAGCTTGCGCTTGAGGGATATAAAAGTAGCAGTAGCAGTAGATATAGCAGTACCTAGCACCAGAAATATTACAGTAGAACTACCGTATTGTAGTAATTTTGTAGAATATGTAGTATTATTGCTGTACATTTTGTAGTAGTATTGTAGAACTGTAGTATTATTGCAGTTCCTGTAGTAATACTAGAAGATTTATCACAGTACCTGTAGTAGTACTAGCAGTATCATAGGAGTACTAGTAATAATATTGTAGTAGCACTAGCAGTAGTATTGCAGTATCTGAATTAGTGCTCGTAGTAGTTCAATACTATAGTAGTACTAGTAATAGTACTATTAGTAATAGTAATGTCGTAGCACTAGTAGTATTGCAGTATATTAAGTAGTACTAGTAGTAGAACTACAGTACTGTAGTATTACTAGTAGTAGTATTGTAGTAGTGCTAGTAGTAGAATTGCAGTACCTGTGTATCATACTCGCGTAGGAGTTTGGAGGTCAGGTGAGTCGCAGCACTCAGCTCATTCTGTAACACAGGAGAAACAACTGGAGCAGTCTGTCTGTCTGTGTGTGTGTGTGTGTGTGTGTGTGTGTGTGTGTGTGTGTGTGTGTGTGTGTGTGTGTGTGTGTGTGTGTGTGTGTGTGTGTGTGTGTGTGTGTGTGTGTCTTTTTATCAGTGTACCTGTGCATGGTAGATGCGCTGCATGGCGTCGTAGAGTTGTGAAGAGTAGTTGGATATGGCTGCTGCATCTTCCTCAAACACCCCCAGCAGAGATCGAGTCTGCACACACACACACACACACACACACACACACACACACACACACACACACACACACACACACACACACACACCTTAAAATCAATACAACTAAACCATACCTCATTCTCCAATAAAGTGCCACGCCTACCTTGTTTAACTTCTAAGTAGTATAACTTCTAAACCTCTCCTTTATTTGTCCTTGCTTTGTTCACACCTTTTTGTTTATGACTTTATGTTCATGTCTCCATGTGAATGTCTTTATGCTCCTGACTCTTTTTTATTATGTATTGAAATGTGTCTTCCAGCTCTCGGAGAGCTGTCTACAATATATTTGATTCATGTATTTCATTTGTTATTCTGTCATTTGTGAAGTGACACTTTAATAGAATGTACAGACTTACCAGTAGAGAGGTTGCTAAATAAGAAGTCAGGTCATAACACTATATTGTAGTTAATTGTTTTATTTAGCATGTCAGGCAAAACTAATTGCGTGGCATGTATGTTGTACTGTTGTTTTCATTTCTTTCTACAAATATATTATATTTGCACATATGAAATGAATACATAAACCCATACAGTAAAGACAGACCTAGCTTTTTGTAGTTACTCCTACTACTCCTGTCAGAGAACAGATGTAATTTTGCAGGAAAATGTCTACCGTTGCTTTCCACAATTTTACTATTTATCTCGTTTAATCTCAGACAAGGGAAAGAAAATTATTATCCTGTAGGAATGGACAAGGAGATGCTAGCCTTCCAGCTAAGGAAGTAACAGTAAACCGAACCTGGTGTCAGTACATTTAATCGACACTTGGGAAAAATTCCATCTGGTAAAAGACCCGACCCAATATTAACAACTTTTAAATAAATCTAAACGTTTAAATAAATATTAAGATAAGGGTTTAACAGACGCCAACCTCGGAGTGATCATCGACCAGTCAAAACAAACAGTAGGCTGGTTGGCTTCACATCTGACAGTTACCGCTAACAGGCTACTTAGCATAGCTTAGCTTAGCATAGTCTTTGATTCTGGGCGACTCTGTTAGCGTGCTAGCTGGGTGTTTAGCTCCTACCTGCGGGCTATCATCGAGTGTCTCCTCTATCGGGAGCTTCTCTATCCCTGGCATGGCTGATAGCTATCGTCGGGTGGAAAACCGCTGCTGCCGACTGCTGAATAAAAGACAGTTTGTTGGAAAGCTCTTTATAAAACACAATTTGTTCGATAACTGCTGAATAAAACCCAGTTTGTTGGACAACTCCTCCTTTTCCTCCCCAGATAACAACAAACTGAGCAGCAGCCCTACCCACATTACAGACAATCACCCCCCTCGCCTGCTCCTCCTCCCGGGTAGCGCAGAAACACTGACCCCAATCGGTCTCTCTTTCACCAACCTAAAGCAGCAGCCTGTTTGGGTTTATTTTACTGAAGGTATTTATTTCACACACACAAATGAATGCATTTAAACAGATACGGATACGGATAATGATAAATATATTCACAGTGGTCATTCGAGATCATAATGAATGCTCAAGAAAGCCAATTTTATAAAAAATATATCTAAATAAGTACTTTACTTTATTTAGGCCTGTTGTGATGTATAGTATTTGATTTAGTGTGTTAAACGGAATCTATGGTTCTTAACAACCAAATACTATAATTTGACCATCTATTAAAAGTAATGGTTTAATTTGTCTCAAATCAACTACATTTATCATTCCGTTAGGAACCTTTTTCGTATGGTTACAAGTTAGGACATCTGTGACAACATACAAGTTGAAGATATAAACAAGTGCATGTAAACAGCAGTGTCAACTCTCCACATCTGGCCTAAAATGTGGTCCAGGGTCCACCAAGACGGTTGACAACCGTTCAAGTAGGCAAGAACCAAACCTTAAATAACTATGACTGGAGTATTCTAATGGAATTGGGAACAAAACTTGATATGGCACGCTTAATGATACACACACACACACACACACACACACACACACACACACACACACACACAATGTTTATCAGGGCTGGGTTTCGTGCTGGCTGTACAGGTCATGCTCCCTGAACAGGATGTAGTCCTTCAGTCGCCGGGGCAATGGCAGGAGGCTGATGAAGACGGGCGCCCGGAGCTTACGGAGGCCCAGACGTCTGCGGATGGCCAGGCGACAGAGATGCTGCAGGGAGCGGGCGCTCTCTAGAGAGACAGACAGGTACAATAGATATAGTTCATATAGTTTAAAACAGGACTACAATATAGTATGACCTTTAATATATGAATGTATCCAACTGTAGCTAAAGGGGAAATAGCAGCAGAAACAAAACAGCAATGTATGATAGAGGGATGATACAGAGATAATACGACGGATGATGGAGCGATGAGGAAGGGAGGGAGTGAGAGGATGATGATGATGGAGGGATAAGGGAGGGTAAGAGTATGAGGATGATGAAGGAGGGATGGAGTGATAGGATGATGATGGAAGGATGAGGGAGAGTAAGAGTGAGAGGGCGATGAAGGAGGAATGGAGTGAGGGGATGATCATGGCGGGATGAGGGAGGGTAAGAGTGAGAGGATGATGACGATGGTGATGGTGATGATGATGATGGAGGGATGAGGGAGGGATGGAGTGAGTTATGAGGGATTGTAAGAGTAAGATGATGATGATAATGGAGGGATGAAGTAACAATGCATTGAGAAGCTGATGATTGAGTGATGAAGGAGGGTTAAAGTGAGAGCATGCTTATGTAGGCATGAATGAGGGATGAAGAAGGAGAGGGAGGAGGACCTTACCCTGGATGTGACAGATCTCCGCCCATTGCTCCTGCCCCCTGAGGGCTGATTGGATCTGCGAGCAGAGGGTCACATGATCTACATAGTCCAAAAGGATCCGGACCACATGACCGGTCAGGTGACGGAGCCAGGAGATCGTCATCACTTCACAGAACTTGAGAGAGAAGGAGAAAGAGACCTTTACACAGAACTAGAGTTAGAGAAAGAGACCTTTACACAGAACTAGAGTTAGAGAAAGAGACCTTTACACAGAACTAGAGTTAGAGAAAGAGACCTTTACACAGAACTTTAGTTAGAGAAAGAGACCTTTACACAGAACTAGAGTTAGAGAAAGAGACCTTTACACAGAACTAGAGTTAGAGAAAGAGACCTTTACACAGAGCTAGAGTTAGAGAAAGAGACCTTTACACAGAGCTAGAGTTAGAGAAAGAGACCTTTACACAGAGCTAGAGTTAGAGAAAGAGACCTTTACACAGAACTAGAGTTAGAGAAAGAGACCTTTACACAGAACTTTAGTTAGAGAAAGAGACCTTTACACAGAACTAGAGTTAGAGAAAGAGACCTTTACACAGAACTAGAGTAAGAGAAAGAGACCTTTACACAGAACTAGAGTTAGAGAAAGAGACCTTTACACAGAGCTAGAGTTAGAGAAAGAGACCTTTACACAGAGCTAGAGTTAGAGAAAGAGACCTTTACACAGAGCTAGAGTTAGAGAAAGAGACCTTTACACAGAACTAGAGCTAGAGAAAGAGACCTTTACGCACAACTAGAGAGAGAGAGAGAGAGAGAGTGAGACCAACAAACAAACAAGAAGTTGACCGACAACTAACTAGCTGCCAGGTTACCATGGTATCTTTGATAACAGTATCGCTCCAGCCCTCATAATCGTCAGGTACATGGGAAGCGTCTCCATAGCGGCAGTCAAAACAGCGTTTCACGTCGTACCCATAGTTACACAGCATCCTTAGTAACACCTGGAGAAAAAACTTCCATTGTGATTTTTTCTCAGTTTGCAAACGGAACATGAATAATACTTTAAAGGGGAACTATAATAACTATTGAACAATTTTATGATTTTTATAAATTAAATACAAACACAATTAAACCCTAATTGGGTGGTTTTTAAGGAACCCAGATCCCGAGCAGTCTTACAGGGTCTTACCGGGTCTCCTATTGTGTCTGAGGATCTAAGGAGATCTAAGGATCTCCAAGGGATCTAACACAGTTTCTAAGGGTCTTCCGGGTCTCTTATTGTGTCTAAGGGGTCTAACACAGCGTCTAAGGGTCTTCCGGGTCTCACAGGGTCTTGGAGGCCGTACTGCAGAGCGGAGGGGTAGTGGGTGGTGTTGACCGTAGAGTAGTAGTTGACGTTGGCTCCGGACTGCAGCAGCAGGTGGATCAGCTCAAAGTTACCCAGACGAAGCGCCATCTATAGGAAACACAGTGTCACTGCAGGGAACAGATACTAACACAAAATATCAGATACAATAACCCTAGGCATAGAGACAGACAAACAGGCAGGCACACAGACAGACAGACAGACAGACAGACAGACAGACAGGCAGACAAGTAGACAAGTAGACAGGTAGACAGGCAGATCTAACCTTAGTCCTTATTGATGCCTCACACTTTTAATAATGTTCACTCAGTCTGTCAGAAGGATTGTTGTTACGAACAGGTGTGGCTAGCATGTGAGCAGGAGTCACTAGAGTTAAGAGGTGTGTTGGTGTTCACCGCTGTACCTGCAGACAGCTGACCGGGTCCTGATTGGTCCGGGCTCCAGCGGCCAGCAGCAACCTCACTGAGGCCAGGTCGCTGTTGGAGACGGCGTAGGACAGCGCAGACCTCCTCTCGTCGTCATAGTTACGGCGTACACAGTGATGGAGCATGAAGTTAGGGTCATAGCCTGCGTCAAGCAAGGCCTGGGGGTGATCAGACAGCACGTCGTTAAGGCTCAGTACCAACAATCATACATGGTCACCGCAGTAACCAGTGTACTGCCATACCGACTACAGTGTTCACATGGTAACTACGGTAAACAGGTTACGGTCAATCTGACCACCATATCTGCATGGTCGCTACAGTAACCAGGTTATGGTCATATTGACTATCATGTTTACATTGGCGAAACGGTAAGCAGGTTACGGTCATCCCAACTGCTGTGTTTACATGGAGACTATGATCAACAGGTTACGGTGATACTGAATACCTTGTTTACATGGTCACAACGATAACCAGGCTACAATCATACTAAATACCGTGATTCCATTTTGAGGGTAATCAGGTTTAAACACAAGTAAGTTTAAGCATGTGCATAGGTGCGTGTGTTTACCTTGATGCAGAATGTGTGTCCCCCACCTGCAGCCGCATGTAGAGGACTCATCCCGCTTTCCTCAATACACACCAGAGACGTGCACGGAATCAACAACTCTACAGCCCTGTACACACAAACATAAAGGAGAGCAAATTAGAAAGTGGATACAGAGATGGCTCATTAAGGAGCAGGTAGTGATCAGACAGTACAGAGACAGGTCAATAAGAAGCAGGTAGGGGTTAGACAGTAGAGACAGTTCAATGAGGAGCCAGAAGGGGTTAGACAGAACATAGGCATGTCGTTAATTAGCAGGTCGGGGTTAGACGGTACAGAAAAGGGTTATTAAGAAGCAGGTATTGGTTAGGAAGTACATTATACACAGGTTATACACAGGTTATAAAGGAGCAGGTAGGGGTTGGACAGTAAATACAGAGACAGCAGGTAGTGTTAAAGAGGTCATACTGAAGCAGGCAGTGTTAGACAGCGTTGAAGCAGCAGGTAGACAGGGCCTACTCCAGGTGTCCTCGGTGGGCAGCCCGGTGGAGCGGTAGGTGTCCAGTGAGTTTGGTGACGTTAGCATCGGCTCCGTGTGCTAGCAGCTGCCGGATGATGCTAGGCACCCCGCGCGCACACGACTCGTACATTATGGACGCCCCGTCCTTGGCCTGGGAGGACACACTCGCCCCTAGAGCAGAAAGACAGGCTGTCTGTGTTTGTGTGTCTGTATGTCTACCTTGCCATAATGCCTGCCTATCTCACCTGTCTCCAGCAGGGTGCTGACTAGGTGTTTCTGCTTGTCTCACATCTCAGCCTGTCTCTCTGACCATCTGTACGTCTGTTTATCTACCTGTATATCTGTGTGTCTCTGCCTGTTTGTCTGTCTGTCTGTGTGTCTGCCTGTTTGTCTACCTGTATATCTGTGTGTGTCTGCCTGCCTGTCTGTCTGTGTCTGTGTGTCGGCCTGTTTGTCTACCTGTATATCTGTGTGTGTCTGCCGGTCTCACCTCTCTCCAGGAGGATGCTGACTAGGTCTGTGTGTCCGGCCAGAGTGGCGAGGGCGAGGGGTGTGAGGTCATAGTTGCTGCGGGGGTCCACCTGACCTCCGACCTCCAGCAGACGGAGCAGCGTCGGCAGGCTCCCCTGCTGGGCCGCCTCGTGGACGGCCGTCCTCCCGTACACGCCCCTCTGGTTCACACTGCAGCCGCCAGACAGCAGCACATCCACCAGGTCAGGGCGACCAGAGCGCACGGCTGCAGACAGACAGGTTGAGAGGGAGACAGACAGGCAGAGGGACAGACAGGAAGCCAGAAAAGCAGTCCAAAATGTATGTGTTTTGGAAGCGCAATTGATTGGACAAGTTTTCGTTCATTCAGCCAATCAGAGTGTACCAAGCTGTAGGGGTGTGTCCTTGTTGTTGTCTGAGGTGTCGGGCCCCGCCCCCTGCTGTAGCAGGTAGCAGACGTTCTCCTTTAGGCCCCGCCCCACCGCCACCATGAGGGCCGTCTGCCCACAAACATTCCGACACTCTAGAGTGCCATTCCCGGACGCTGGATCAGATCAGATTAGATTAGTTTCAATTTGATTAGATAAAACTAGCATAGACTACAATGGCATATAATAGGATAGACTACACTAGAAAATTAAATAATAGATTATATTAGACTAGATTAGAGATTAGATAAAATAAGAGAGTAGAATAGATATTAGCACTCTAAAGTGTATAAGGCATCTCTATATGTGAGCTCTACAGTGGGTTATGTACCTCTGTATGTGAGCTCTAGGATGGTCTTGTTTCTCTGTGCCGCAGCCTCGTGAAGTGGAATCCATCCAATGCTGTCTGTCTCTTTCAACCGGTCTTTCTCTCCAGCACATAGCGCCTCGAGCAAGCTCTCATCACCTAACAGACAGACACAGACACAGACACAGACACAGACAGACAGACAGACAGACAGACAGACAGACAGACAGACAGACAGACAGACAGACAGACGGTCTCAACCCTGATCGTACTAAAATCATATCCTAACCATAACCTGAGATAAAACCTCATCCTCACCTTCTCTGATTGCTCGGAAGATCTCTTTGCTCTCTGCAGAACTGCTGCTCCCTCCCAGCCAACCAGAGACAGGGATGAGGTGAGAGCACATAAACATATACATACTATATGCACACATAACATTGTCCATGATTCAAAGTAATACAACAACACCACAACATTAGATCCAGAACCGGAAGTAAACAAGCAGACGTGGGCAGGACCATAGTGGTTACGCTGTTTGGCTTCCAGACCAATGGTTCTGGGTTTGAGTGACTAAAGAGTCAACTAGATCAGTGGTTCCCAACCTTTTTTCCTTGAGGACCCCCCTGCCAGGGTCCAAGACAAGCAAGGCCCCCCCAACCCTAACTCCGACCCACATACACACAATAAAAGAATAGAGTGATTCATTTTAATTACAAACTTTTATTTGCAAAAATAAACAGCAGTTGTAGGCTTTTGTTCTTATTCTCTTGCTCTTACACTGTATATAGACAGACACAGTGTATACAAATATGAACAGAAATTATAACTGCAAGGACATTTAACTATCTCTTTTCCTTTAACAACTGACAGGTGAGTGGACACACACACCTTCTTACATAGGGAATATACTTTTAGTAGTGTTTAAGCACTTTGGCTTATACATATAGCTCTGTCACAGATCTCATTCAGACAACAAAACAGGGGTAGTCTTTTGATATTCACATGCACATCATGTCAGTGAAGGTTGGGACACAGCTATACACGTTTATGTGTAATAATTACAAGAACAGTAAACATCAATAACAGTAAACAAGTTATTCCTTACGTTTTTTTTACTCTGTGCCAGTTCATTCATTCATAAACTAATCATGGCTACCTTGGACTTGCATACCTTTGACCAGGGATGCGATGTCAGGTGTGATGGTTGTGACAGCCAGTCTAAAGTCCTGGTGGACATCAAGTCTGTTTCTGGCTTTTGTTTTTATTGTCACAAGGGCACTGAATGCCGTCTCAGACAGGTATGTAGTGCTGAATGGCAGAATAACCCTCCTTACTGCGTGTTTGGCCAGTCTGGGAGCAACAGCATGTCCTTTGACAATCCAAAACTTTTGGAATCCGTTCTCCTGTAAGTATTTTTTTGCCACAGAGTCAGCCTGAAGATCACAAAGCTCATCTTCACAGCCGAGGTATTCCACATCCTTGAGGGTGAAAGTGTAGGGGTCCACTACCCACGCTTCCTTTGATAAGTACTCACTGATGTCTGCGAAGCGGCTTTTAATCTCCTCGCGTAGCAGGTTCAGGTGGCGGGTAAACTCGGTGCGTAAAGACGCACACACAGCGCCAGCAGACTGTTTCAGCAGCAGTGGAAAGTGATGCAATTCCCCGTTTGACATTTTTTGAACTCTGTAATCCAGTT
>NC_079424.1:8287810-8322810 GCF_026213295.1 Gadus chalcogrammus
TACATATGCATAGATATAAAATATATTTATGGCCAACGTGTGTGAACTCCGCAAGCCGTTGCCCAATAAGGACCTATAATTACTTCATCACAGCTAAAATGTAATTTGTTGCGTGTTGCCTACCTCCAATTTTTCCACACTGAACTGACATCAGAAGCATGTTTTTAAACTTTTTATTGATGATCAGCTATGTTAAGGTAGACTACGCGATTTTACATAGGACCTCATTCATTCTACTTGTATTTAAGATGACAGACTCGCTAGCATATGAAATGGCTGCTACAAGTTATCTAGGCTACTGTGATCCATATCCCAGTCGTAGAAACTACAAACATAAAGCCCATTTCTGTGCGTGTGTTTACTGTTGATAACTATAGGAATAAAACCGTTTCTATCCCTGGGTCTAGTGGGGAGTTGTTTTAATAAAAATCATTTTGTGTGTGTTTAGTGGTCTGTCCAGGGCTGCTGTGCGGTCAGTGGTGCCGGCCTGATGGAGGGACTCGACTGGCTCTCTATACAGGTACAGAAGCACTAGGCCCCCCCGGATCTGGGAACACCTGCTGCACCTTCTGCATCTTATACAGACCCCAACCCATCATGACAAAGTCACTTGGTTCCGCCTCAATGAGTCCAGAACCTTCCGAGAAGGATCTAGTCACTGTCTGTGACAGGCAAAACTAAGTTGGATCAGATTTGTTTGTAAAAGTTGTTTTGTTATGCTTTTATTTTACATTCTTCTTTAAAAGAAAGAGTATATATATTTTTATTGTTTATTGCTGCCTATGTAAAGCACTTTGAATTGCCTATGAATGCAAACTACACCATCAAATATTTTATCATAAATGTAAATAGTCTATTCTGCATCAGCTTTAGTGTAAGATTTATATAAAATATTGAGTGGGAACGACGGGAACAATAAAGTTTAATCAAAACAAAGCAGGAAGTGTTTCTGTTACATGCAAGCGGTCCATAGGGTGCATTCACAAATATAACAACATTCAATATATAATGAATCCTAGCTAAGATGGTACTATCGGACACACCCCAGCACAAGAAAGGAAGCCCCTTCCATTGATTATTATGGCAGAGTTTCCATCGCAATGGATTGGTTCATATTATCTTGGTCAGATTAAGTTATATTAGTCTAGGTTACAATGATTTATATTAAGTCTAGGTTAATATGGGTTACATTCGACTAGGGTTAGGAAGTTGGATAAAACACAGGAACCAGTGACTCTTGTTGATGGTTTATTTTCCAACTCATCACATCATCGTCTCATAAAATAAATGGTTCTCCTGTTTCAACACGGTCCTTCAACCACAACACCGTTCACACATGCTGAGTCCAGAGGGGTCGGGGTTCAGGGTCTGAAGCGCAGGTCACAGACCAGAGCGATGTGGTCAGAGGGGTGGGCCACGCTGGGCAGGGCCTGGTGACTGGTCACCTCCTCGTGGGTGGGCATCGGAATCACCTGATCCACCTGCAGGACAAACGCTGGTATTACAGGGTAGTAGCTTACTTAGGGTATCATGTTGCCGCTAACTTTGCCTAGCACGCAGCCTGTGACTTAGCTCTGCATGTAGCCGTTATCTGATGCGTTGTTTCTTACTTAGCCCAGCATGCAGCACCCGTCCTCATTGCGAAAATATCGACCAGGTATTTATCTTTGGCTGCATTAGCATGTAGCCGCTTAAAGTCGTGGCACGACGCCTAGGATGGTTGTAGAGCAGCAAGTAGCTTCACAGTACCTCAAGGCTGTCAGGCTGCAGGAAGACGTAGTCGAGGACGCCATGGAAGCCCCCTACGTAGTTGGTGTAGGCGGGGTCTCCGCAGGCGCTGAGCAGAGGGGGGAGGGGCGAGCGCAGCTCCATGGGGAGGGCCTCCTCTGGACCACTGGAGACCCAGTCTGGGTGGGAGTCTGGCACCAGACCGCCCTGGATCAACTGGCAGACACCTGGGAGGGGGTGGTTTATTAATGGATTGTGTTCAGTATTTATATATTTTTTTATATTGTAAAACTACATTTTCTTATTTATGGCTCTTATTACTGTTTTTGCTTGGCAATTTAAATGCACATTTCCATACCAATAAGCCCTTAAATATGAAGAGAGAGAGAGAGAGAGAGAGAGACAGAGAGAGAGACAGAGACAGAGAGAGAGAGAGAGAGAGAAGATGAAAGATGCTTATTTAGGCCCTTGAATGTTGTCTTTTGGGCAGCTCTTCAGTTAACAGTAAACAACGGTTTCTGTAGCCTGAGCTGGTACGGGTAACCTAGGTTTGGGGTTATCAAGGTGTTCGGGAGGGGGTTACCTGAGTCGGGGGTGGAGTTGAAGTCTCCACAGAAGATGAAGGCGGCTCCAGGTGCTTCCTGTTGGATCACATGACTCAGGTGTTGCAGGGCCACGCCCATCTGCACCAGACGGACGTTTCCCCCTGAAGGAACAAAACCAAACATTCAGATCCACAACATTGCAGGAAATGCAAATCCAGCCTTAGTGTGTCAGGGGTTCGCCGCTAGGGTGATAGTAGGTGGGTGGGTGGCTTACCTTTAGGGTGCCAGTACAAATGAGTGTTTCCTACACAGAGCTTATTGGAGGGCTCATTCAGCTTCTCAAACACAGACACCTACAAGAGCGAGAGGGGGAGAAATGTTATTACCCTCACTTCTGTCTTCTTTAAAATTAGAGTCACATGACATCACCAGCCCATCATTGGGTTCCTGTGGTTACCGGAGGGGCCGAGCGTCGCCATGGTTACCTGCAGGGTGGTGGACAGGTGGAGGACCTTGTCCTTGAGGACAAGATTGGCGGAGAGTCTCTCCAGCATGTCGCTGTGCAGGGGGTCTGAGGCCAGCGCTTCGCTTATCATGACGTCGTGACGACTCAGCAGACGCAGCCGTGACCTGGAAACCCCACATCACATGACCAATCACGATCCAATGATAAGGCCACGCTTGGACAGCCTCCCTGTTGGAGCGTGATGATCGTCACTATCCACTAAGGAGGCCGTGCTGAGACAGCCAATCAGCGGGCGAGGAGTGGTTGTGGGCGAGGCTAACCTGCGGTAGAAGGTGGCCAGCCCCTCGTGTTGGCGTTCTTTGACCCGGAAGGTTCCTTCCAGACCGTACGCGTCCAGTGCCGGAGCCAGGCTGTCGGAAAACACTCCTGGAGGACACACAGCACAGTAACATTACATCACATATACTTAGCTGAGACTTTTCACCCAACCGACTAACAAGAAGTGCATTCAACCATGAAATAATGTAATAATGATCATATGACACATAATAATACAACCCATAAAGAGTAAATATTTGAGTAAATAGAATGATGAATGATTAATAATAAAATAAATAATAAAATGGCTTTAACTGCCAAAATATGGAAACTAGTTTCAGCTGTCCTAACGTCAGTGAGGAGCTCGTTCCACCATTGTGGAGCCAGGACAGCAAACAATCAGTTTTTTTCTGAGCGGCTGGGGTCCCTAAGTAGCGAGGCAGTAGCACGCCGGTTGGCGGTCATAGTGCGAAGTGGACCTGATGTGGTGTACGGACTGACCAGGTCCTTGTCAGAGGTCATGGTCCAAGTCTTATGGTCCATCACCTGTGTCGACCTCCTGCAGACAGAGCAGGTCAGCCCTGTATCCCGCCAGCTCCTTCAGCAGGAGGTTGAAGCGGTAGTCCATCTGGAGCGCGTAGGGGGGGCAGTAGGGGTACAGCACCGTCCGGGACATCTCCGTCTGGGCGTACACGTCGGCCAGGATGTTGTAGGACAGCACCCTCAGCCCCTCCGGCCCCGCCTCCCTGCCCGTGTAGGCGTGTCGGTTGTCACACGTGCACCAGCCGGGCCCCGCCTCCACCGTCGCCACGGAGACCAGCTCCTTGGGCGGTCCACTGCGCGCCCCGTCCCGAGGGGTGGCGACGACCTTTAGCCTTGAGCCGATGTCCAGGTTAGACGGCACGAAGACACGCCCATTTCCTGCCGGCACCCACTCTGCTTCCTTTGTGGAGGCGTCGCCCTCTGGGCTGGGAGCAGAAGATAGTGGATAAGATAAGATGATTGATTGGCCTATTGATAGTATAGTAGTATGACATGGTACAGATAATCGTACAATGTATAGTTTAGTATAAAAGATAGTGAAGTCGTGTAGTACAGTATAGTTTAGAAAACAGTATATTACAGTATAATATAGCTAGCGTGATAGTTTAGAATAGATAACCTTGCTGCTTCTGTGTACCTTATGGTAGCTTCGTGTTTGTACCAGGTCAACTCACAGTCCTCCAGCCGGCCGAACTCCACCTCAAGCCGGGGGCAGACGGGGAAGCCGGCCAGCAGACAACCTGGCAGCTGGGCACGGGTGAAGTTCGGTCCGTTCCGCTGCACCTCGTATCTCATTTCTCCAATGTGGAGGGTCATGCCGTCTTGCCAGGCCTCGCTGTTCTCCGCATCCTCTGACACCGGCTCCCCGTTGTACAGCAGCTTCACAACCACCGGCTCGGCGGAAGCCTGGGGGGCTTTGCTCTTCTTGGACTTCTTGGCTCGACCTCCCTGACCGCCGCCCCTGGCCGCGTTGTTAGCGATCCGGAGCAGGACTTTCCCGAGCTCCTCAGTTTGGTCCCGCAGCATGTGTCTGTGGCTACCGTCCAGGATGAACGAGATGGTGAGTTTGGGTTCTCCGGCGACACACCTGACCACCACACTGTCCTCCATCCTGCTTAGGAACCGATGTTTTTGCAAATGAAAAGTCCTCGTAACAGATGTCACACAGCGTGAAAACAATCTCGAGGTCGTCGGAAGATATTTTAACATAAGGAGGACAACAGGACACAATACACAAAGAGCTAAACCTGTAATATTAACAGCAGGGTCCAGCCGTTTTTTATCTGTATATTCCTGATTGATGTCAGAACAATAAAACCCGACACGGAGAAACTCAACCTGTCTGAGGTTAAACTCAACTCGCTCATTTCAAAGACAACTTGAAGCCATTTTCCCCTATAATCAACAGAACGTGTGTCGACATAGGCAATGGTGTTCACAACAATTTAATTCGTGTGATGTCAAACGATTTAAAGGTCTATTTGGTTTTATTTCATTCCATCTTTCTCGCTGTCTAGTGTTTTCGATGTCACTCTCCCATGCGGAATATTCCTGTGTTGTGATGAGGATTCTTCTTCCGGGTGGCAGTGTCAGCAAGAGCAATCGAATCAGCGGCGCCCAGTGGTCAGGAGACAACATTACAGCCGCAGTTGAACTATAACTACAAAATAGTTACAATAAATATAAATAGTTTTAATACAAAATGTAATTGTACAATAATAATATTTGTATTCTTGTAAAAAAATAACGTTATGTATATAAAGCAACAGTTACAAAAACTCTGCATTTGCATGATTATATACATAACTATAAAAATGCTAAATCTGTAATAAATTACAAAAACTGGAATAAATCACGCTTCAAAATAAATCAAGGAAAGATGAAAAACTATATTGTTTGTTATAAAACACTGTTTATTACAAATGATTCAAGGTTATAGTCTATTGCAAAGACACTTAAAGGTTGATGTTGTGGAACTGTTGTTATTTTGTATTGTCAGGTAACACCTGACTCAGTAAATAAACAAGCTTTGTGTTTCCAACATAACGAACTTTCCGTGGTAGACAATTTATACTGTACAAGCCAAAGAACACAGAATTAGAACATAGATTAGTCAAAACCTGTAGTGGTTCAAATCATGAACGTCTAAACTCAATCCTTTCTTAGGTTTAGTTAATCATTTCAGGACAGTTATGATCACGAACAGTTGATTCCTTAGAAGGGTAACTATGTTTCACATTAGGAGATACTGTCATCATTGTGATTAGCTTGATGTCCATCTGATGACACGGTTAAACAACCCTTCCCCCCCCCACCACCCCTCCACTTCTCCTCTCATTTATTAATGCATCTTCAGACACTTCACAAGGCTTCACAGCTACGATAAATACATATTTATAAATACATGAATAAATACATACGATATGAGGTTTGTCATGTCAGGAGGCAGTGGGACGTCTATAAAACCCTGCTGTAAGCAGGGATCCACATAATATTATCTGTATGTTTCAGTTTCCTCACTAAACCGTGGGTTGTGCTTTGATCAGGAGTAAGGTTCTGCGATGGCACGTTGCTGTATGAATAGGTACGTGTTCTCCTTCTTCTGCTCGAAAGTTCAAGTTCTTAATGATTCAAGAAGTCCCGAACCGTTCCAAACACCAACCCTACCCTCATTCTGTAGTCCTGAGAGGTAGTAACATCACGTTGTAGTCCTTGTATGTTGAACGTGATGCAGACTGGAATCCTCACATTATTGGCCGATGGCCGACTATACCTGGCCTAAAGGCAGCTGAGGCACCAATATTGTTGCCGTGGGGGGGTCGAGGCATGGCATGTAAAACACACAGAGGAGTAAGGGTTGGACTCAGTAGTCTACACATGATGAGCATCCAGCAGAGTGGTGGACACTAGGTTAGGCATTAGGGATATAGGCAGCCAACCGCCATGGATTCAGTGCTTCTAACTCCAATAACATGTATTTAGGTTTAGAAATCAGGAAAGCAGTAAGCGTTTTGATTCATTTGGTCAAACAAAGCTGATGAGACACGCTTCGATAGGTCAGCGTAAACCGGGTCGGTTTAAATAGTTTGATCTTTGAGTGATCCTTTGATCTTTTGAATCATAACTTTCAGGAATGCCCCATTAGCATTGGGCTTTAACGCTCCAGTACATAGGAAAACATCTGCAACACTTGCAACGCAGACACTGAAAGTTCATCATGTGTTGACCACTTAAAGGGGACATATTATACCACCAGGTGTGAGTGTGATTAGCCTTACAAACCGTTTCGAAAATCTGCCCCATATGACATCACTAGTGGGCATGTCCACCTAGATCTGTGCTGGATGGATCAGTCTACAAGCCTACCCAGTGGACTGAAGTAAACGTTGCTCATCTATCCAGCACAGATCCAGGTGGACACGCCCACTAGTGATGTCATATGGGGCAGATTTTCGAAACGGCTTGTAGGGCTAATCACACTCACACCTGGTGGTATGATATGTCCCCTTTAAGTGGTCTTTGTCCCATTACCCTCAATCCCTGCCAACCTGCTCCTTTGCGATACTACTGAAGGGGCCGGGAGAGCCAGGGGACCCGGGCTCTACGGGCTGCTCTTGTCGGCTGAAACGGTGTCGGAGTCGGGTGCGCGGGGGAAGTACACGGTGGTCTTGTGGTCGTAGTCGTCGACGTGCCGGAGGTGCACCACCATGTGGAGGGCGTAGGCCAGCACCAGGAGGAGGATGAGGGAGGAGATCAGACCCATCAGCACCGCCGGCGTCAGGAAGGTGGCGCAGTCGGCCGGGGACGAGAACTTCCCCGAAAACACGTTGAAGGCCTGGAGCTGCCGGGGGGACCAGATGTTAGAATAGATGGAGATACCAGGGGGACCAGATGTTAGAATAGATGGAGATACCAGGGGGACCAGATGTTAGAACAGATGGAGATACCAGGGGGACCAGATGTTAGAATAGATGGAGATACCAGGGGGACCAGATGTTAGAATAGATGGAGATACCAGGGGGACCAGATGTTAATACAGCTGGAGATACCAGGGGGACCAGATGTTAGAATAGATGGAGATACCAGGGGGACCAGATGTTAGAATAGATGGAGATACCAGGGGGACCAGATGTTAATACAGCTGGAGATACCAGGGGGACCAGATGTTAGAATAGATGGAGATACCAGGGGGACCAGATGTTAGAATAGATGGAGATACCAGGGGGACCAGATGTTAGAATAGATGGAGATACCAGGGGGACCAGATGTTAGAATAGATGGAGATACCAGGGGGACCAGATGTTAGAATAGATGGAGATACCAGGGGGACCAGATGTTAATACAGCTGGAGATACCAGGGGAACCAGATGTTAATACAGCTGGAGATACCAGGGGGACCAGATGTTAATACAGCTGGAGATACCAGGGGGACCAGATGTTAATACAGCTGGAGATACCAGGGGGACCAGATGTTAATACAGCTGGAGATACCAGGGGGACCAGATGTTAATACAGCTGGAGATACCAGGGGGACCAGATGTTAATACAGCTGGAGATACCAGGGGGACCAGATGTTAATACAGCTGGAGATACCAGGGGGACCAGATGTTAGAATAGATGGAAATACCAGGGGAACCAGATGTTAATACAGCTGGAGATACCAGGGGAACCAGATGTTATAAAATAACCAAATACTGACGACAGGTAGCGAGACAGACGGGTAGAGAGAGAGAGAGAGAGAGAGAGAGGTACCTGGAAGTCTGTGAAGGTGAGGCTCCAGAGGCGCGCGGGGTCGGTGCTGCCGCTGGCCACCAGCAGGGGGCTGTAGCGGGGCAGGTTGCTGACGTGCTGACAGTGGTAGGACGAGGTGGCCGGAGCGTACACTTCCGTCACGTTGAAACGCGCCTCCTCGCTCCAGTTGTAGTGCAGGGAGACACGGTCCAAGGAGAACCAGCTCTGACCCGCAGACTCATAGAATTTACTGGACATCTGGAGCCTGGGGGTGGGGTGGGGGGGGGATTAACTCAAGCCTGTCGCAGCCATGGGCCCCATTCCCCTCAGGGTCATCAGGGGTAAATGAGGTAGTAGTGTTTAGTAGTACTAACTTGTTTTTGCCTTTGTGAAATTCTTTAACTGCGTGTCAATGTAAATATTTATTTTCCTAAATATAGATATAAAGATATTTAACCTTATTGACAGGGCTCTCAAATCTTCAACATCTCCAAACTTCAGGACCAGTCTGAGAGAGAGAGAGAGAGAGAGAGAGAGAGAGAGAGAGAGAGAGAGAGAGAGAGAGAGAGAGAGAGAGAGAGAGAGAGAGAGAGAGAGAGAGAGGGAAAGAGAGAGATTTAATTAATCAAATTGTTCTGCCTCGGTAATCAGATTAAGGATTAATATGCAATATTTGTAGGTGTGTGATAGGGCTGACTGGGCCTAGTCCTATATGTTGAGCTGTGTGAATCGACTGACTGGCTGTGGTTCTATATGTTGAGCTGTGTGATTCGACTGCCTGGCTGTGGTTCTATATGTTGAGCTGTGTGATTCGACTGACTGGGCCTTGTCCTTGTAGCAGACGGACCCCCTGGTGTCCACGGGGCTGTCAGGGGAGAAGGCGCGCTGGGTCAGGTCCACCAAGCTGTTGTTCTGGTAGCGCAGAGCGATCCTCCGAGCCCGGAAAAGAATACACGGCTTGCCATCCCCCATCACCTGATGAAGCAGGTAACACATAGGTGCTATTGGGCTTGCCATCTCTAACCTTATACATAAACTTAACCATCTCCAAACTAGCACCTTAACAAACCTTCTCTAACCTAATACGTAAACTAAACCATCTCTAAACTAGTACATTAACGAACCATCTCTAAACTAGTATTGTAAATAACCATCTCTAACCTAATAAGTAAACTTAACCATCTCTAAACTAGTACATTAACAAACCATCTCTAACCTAATAAGTAAACTTAACCATCTCTAAACTAATATGTAAACTTAACCATCTCTTACCTAATATATAAACTGAACCATCTCTTACCTAATACCTTAGAGAACCATATGTAACCTATTACCTACAATTAACCATATCTAACCTTTTACCAGAGTTCAATCTAAACTATGCTACTCATCTAGTGTTTATAAACTAGTGTGGAGATGTGAGGGGTGCAGAACTACTCCACCTTGAGGGGAGGAAAGGGAACTGCAGCTCCGGGCGTCTGCAGTAACCTCCGGGATGACCCTGTCTGCAGTGCAGACAAAAACAGTAATACTGCAGTACTAATACTACGAATACATACCAGTACAGACTATACCAATATTCTGAATCCAAATATTTCAGAATAAATTACAAATAATATAATATGATGAACATTTTATATCAAATCCGTGTTAACATCATTGTGATGTTGTGTTATGATAGTGGTGATGGTATTTGATGGATTGATGGATGAGCTATTGATTCGATTCTGAGAGATGCTTACCTGCAATAAACTTCTTAGGGTGTGGCCAGCAGGTACATGCCCCTCCCCCCTTCTCACCCCCACAAGTTCCGAACCTGAGAGAGACAGAGCGCGAGCGAGAGAGAGAGAGAGAGAGAGAGAGAGAGAGAGAGAGAGAGAGAGAGAGAGAGAGAGAGAGAGCGAGAGAGCGAGAGAGAGAGAGCGAGAGAGAGAGAGAGAGAGAGAGAGAGAAACAGAGAGAGAGACAGACAGAGAGACAGACAGAGAGACACACACACACACACACACACACACACACACAGCACGAGAGGGCAAGAGACAAAGAGTGACACAGAGAGAGGGAGGATTATATTTAATCTCTAATCAATAAACTGGAGACACTTCACCTGTCCATCTTCTCATCTCACACAGAACAGTGTCCTTCAAACACATCTAGTATAGAGCACAATATATTCAACATTCAAAGAGCTTCCTCAGCATAGGAAACGTACATTTACCTTGTTAAAGCAAAGAAAGTATAATAAATGATATGATATATCACAAATTAAAATGTGTATATATAGATCTAAGATAGATAGATGGATAAAATACATAAACTGCATAACAGAAAGAGTGCATTACAAACCAATCCCGATAAATAAACCCAATAACACATTGGTAAAAGAAGAGAACAGGAATTCAGAGCGCTTCCTGACAATACCAAACCACAGAGCCTGTGATTACGGTGACGTGGTGGAAGTGTCAAAAGCTCACTCAGAGGGAGCACCACAGATGGAGTGGTCTCCCCCCTCCAGATGGATCAGAATGTCATTGGTTATCCAATATGTTATTATAGAATGATAGATGGTTACCATTTATCCCGGAATTCAGGATTGATGGAAGAGCCCTTCAGAGAGAAGAACAAAGAAAGATTTGAATTATGTAATAATAAAATAAAATAAATTATGTCCTAAGCAGTGAAACAACACATTAGTATAGTATACTGTCAGACAGATGGTTCTTTGGACAGGCCGAGAGGCAGCCAGACAGACAGACAGACAGACAGACAGAAAAGCTTTTAATTACAAATATCCAGAAATAGTCACTACAGAGTAGGCCAGACTTTGTTTGTTGCGTAAAATAGATACAAGTGTTTTAGTTTTTCGGTCCCGTAAAATTTCTTTGATTTATTTTTATTTACTGATTTGCTGGAGAGGAAGGCAGAATATTTTTTTCGTTAAACCAAGCTGTAAAATAACCTGTAATTATACTATGAATTTAAATGTAATGAGATTTCAGACCAATCTAACTTTCGGAGTCTTGTAAACCCATGAGAGTTGGGTACTTTGTGTGCATGACACAAACAAAACAATTAATATTAAATTAAAATATCCCATTAGAGACTAAAGGCAAGCTCTGATCTACACAAGGAATATAACCCCGTAACCATTGTTAGTGCCTTGCTCTACCTACTGAACTTCCCAGGGGATATAACCCCTAACCACGTAGTGTTAGTGCCTTGCTCTACCTACTGAGCTACACAGGGAATAGAACCAACAACGCAGTGCTGGGTTGACAGCGGTTACACTAGTACACAGCACGAGACGGTTGTGTGAGTGTTGCTACACATGATGGATGAGCTGTCAGAAGGAGAGCAGAGTTGGTTGGGACAGGATGGTTGGTTTAGTGTGTTGGGAGCCTAATCTGCCCTAGATGTGGGCTGGAGCGCGGCGAGCGCGAGCCGCCTGGGTCAGCGACTGCTTAGACCTCGGCTCCAATACGCCACCAATTAGTTCCTTCTTCTGATGTCTGCACCAATCAGAGTCACGCTGCAGCTCCAGAAGCCCATGGGGTCAAACTGACTGAACCAACCGTGGAGAGGAGGAGGAGACCGAACGTGATGAGATGTTCCCGTGTGTCTGGTCGGCCGTCACCATGACAGGATTACGGTGATATTGTGAGACTGCAGGTAATCTGTCACGTGTCATGAGACATCTCAGATCACATGACCAAACAGGGTCACCTGAATCCTCATCTCCTCCCCCTCCCACACCTTGATCCCCCCCCCCCCCCCCCAACAATCGCTCCTCCTCCAGGGAGCATCATAGAAATGAATCATGTAACAAAAACGTAATAAAAGACAGTAGAAGGCCGACCTGATCTCCAGGTTTAAGCTTGGTGATAACGATTAACTAACGGGATTTCCACAGTTAGACTGATTCATCCAATAAAGTGTATCCCATAAAGCCAGATCAATGGAGGTAATCCTTAAGAGTTGATCTCCTAAACTCTTTGATCCCATTGAAAAGATCTTGTGAGATCACCTCAAACAGCACGAGATGTCGTTCACTCCCCGCCTGACCCAGATCCGAGTGTAGAGTCTACAGTAGTGTACCTGTAGAGTATACTAACCTAGATATGAAAGCAGACTTACCTATCTGTGTAGGGTATACTAACCTACCTGTATAGGAGAGTAGAGTACCATACCTAGAGTAAACTTACAGTATACCTGTAAGGACTAACCTATCTATAGAGATACTAACCTCCCTGTTAGGAGGAGACTCACCTAATAGACTTACCTTCCTGTAGAGCAGCCTAACTTACCTAGGGTAAACTAACCGTATACCTGTAGACTACCCTAACTAGAGTATATTAACCATTTACCTTAAGATGAACCTGTAAAGAAACTAACCAAATACCTCTAGATAAACCTGTAGAGTATGCTAACCGAATCACTGTAGACTCACTACCTATAGAGTTAATAACCAAATACCTTTAGACTAAGTCAGCAGACCCTTTGAATATTTGATCAGATCAATCTAGATATTCAGAAAATAACATGCTGCACGGACAAAGGATCTCCAGGAAAACATAGAGCAGTGTGACAATATTTACATAGTTAATGTTATATATTATGTGGTACAACAGTAGTACTGTGGTACTACTACAGTACCACAGTAATCAATCAGTACTATCACAGTTCTATCATACACACACACACACACACACACACACACACACACACACACACACACACACACACACGCACACACACGCACACACACAGGCACGCACGCTGACACACACACACACACACACACACACACACACACACACACACACACACACACACACACACACACACACACACACACACACACACACACACACACTTTTATCTCATCCTGTTCTATAATCCGTCCTTGGTCTCTGTTCGCAGTCGACCCTTTTCCGCGCGCCATCTCTCTCTCTCTCTCTCTCTCTCTCTCTCTCTCTCTCTCTCTCTCTCTCTCTCTCTCTCTCTCTCTCTCTCTCTCTCTCTCACAATCTCTCTCTCTTTCATTCTCTCTCTATATATCTCTATCATTCTCTCTCTCTTTCATTGTCTCTCTATCTCGCTCTCTCTCTCCCCCTCTCATTCCTTCATCCTCTCATGCTCTTTGTCTCCCTCACCTGTCTCCCTCGGCGGGCTCGTGGCAGGTAGCTAGCTGGGAATACAGGGACAGAAGAGCCCACAGCCAAGCGCGAGCTAACATCCCGACGTGCTGTAGTTACAATACCGAAACACACTGCGAATTCCTTCTCTCTCGCTCTCTCTTTGACACTGTCTCTCCTCCCCTCTTTCTCTCTATCTTGCTCAGTCTGCCAGTTGAGGCTCTCTCTACATCTTAATCTGATTTGATGACAGCTCGTGCCTCCAAACTCATATGATTGATGTTGCACGAAGCCAATCAGAACGCGATAACAGAGACAGTGGGCGGCAACCTTACTTTTGCCACGCCCGTTGATTTACGCGCACTCTTCACACGCGCGAACACCAGTACGCACGCATTGTGCATCAAATATATTGATAACACAAGTAATTGCTTGTTTGACCATTTCTTTATTGATTAAAGGGTGTATAAATTACGATTTATTTAATCATATTCAATCGTTTTAAAAAAATAAATAATAATAATAATGTAATAATATACTGGACTAACGCAAACGTAATCAAATATTATATATGAACTGTATTGATGGCCAACCTTGATTAACAGATCGTTATGTAACAAGGATTAAAGAATGTTAAATAAATGTTACATATATTTATATGTATTTATTATATATAATATTCTCTACATTTCAATACTATAAAATAAAACATGTATTATATAAACCTCAAATTGTCTATCTATTGTCAAATCACGGAATAACATAAAAAGCGTTTAATTCCGATATTTCATCAAACCACTCTAGTATTTTAACCAGGCGCTAACAGGCTACCTGCCTCTGGGTCCTGGAAATATTCTTAGCCGCGGTGCATCTTGGGTCCTTCCTTTCCAGTCCCGTCTCTGATCTGCAAACATGGGTATGAAACGTATTCCTCTAATAATTCATCCAAAACACTTTAATATTCCTAATATAACCCTCGACATAATATGCAATTGTCTGTTAAACGTGTTTCGACTTGATCCAACCGAGGAAGTATTATCTAAATGGCTTAATAAACGTTTTTATTGTGGATGGTTCCAGCAACGTGGGGCGGCCATAAAATGCCGATAGCACGATCATGTTAGCATAACGCTAACACTTGGCCTTCATTAAAAACAACGTTCTTTATGGATGTTCCTATAATTTAGACAATTCGATGCAGTAAACACGCATTTTATGTCTCTGTACACCAAATTGAAAGTTAGTGTGGTGTTAATTGCCGTTGTCTGTTAGCTTAGACTCATCGGTAGGGCTACTAGTTCAGTTGTCCATACTGAGCAATGCTAACTTGCATGTTTTATAGTTTAAAACGTCACCTTCATTAATTTCACCATGTCCAATGGCCCCTGAATATTTAAATGACTGTTTGTGTTCCAGGAAAGTGTCGCGGTCTGCGTACAGCCAGGAAGCTGCGGAACCACCGTAGGGAGCAGAAGTGGCACGACAAGCAGTACAAAAAGGCTCACCTGGGCACTGCGCTCAAGGCCAACCCCTTCGGAGGAGCTTCCCACGCTAAGGGCATCGTCCTGGAGAAAGTGTAGGTGTACTTTCCGGTCTTGTTTATGAACTGAAACACTCAAAATTATAACTTTGAGATTCGCTTACAACATCCCTTAACGAACAAGCATCCCTCTTATGTTGTCCTTGTCAGTGCTCAGTGTTCTGAAAATATTGGATGCTTAAAATGCCCCCGGCAACAACCTGTCAATTATGATCAACTCAAAACAAGGCATTGAGAAGCCACAGGCATTAAAGTTTAAGAAAGAATAGGACAGTAATGTGAGTTAGCGGCAACCCCTCATTGTTATGTTGACTAATGATGTTTTGTTTCTCTTCCCAGTGGTGTTGAGGCCAAGCAGCCTAACTCTGCCATCAGGAAGTGTGTGAGGGTGCAGCTCATCAAGAACGGCAAGAAGATCACCGCCTTCGTCCCTAATGACGGTTGTCTGAACTTCATTGAGGTGAATATGGTCTCATTAATAAACCCGCTGCACTCAAGCTTGTGAAATTGCAGTTATGTCCAAACTTTTCTAAATGATTTGCATTTAAACTATTTGATCCTCCTAGATGCAGATTTAGGTAATTTCTGAAGTTGATGTGTAATGCATTATCTTTTGCAGAAATTGTACAATTGAAAACCTACTTTTCGAAAATACCATCGAATCTCGCATCTGATAAATAGTTGTACATTCTAGACTTGAGACTAGATGCCTTGCTGGACAGTGAGAATAAGTATTTGGGGAACTAAGATGGAAAGGTTGATACTTGTAAGGAGAGAATGTGCCTTTTCTTTATTGCATAAAGATGGTAGACTCGTGTCTACTAGAATTTGGGTTTAGTTTACTTTCCACGTGGCAGGTTCTGATCAACCAGTTCTCCCGGGTGTTGGTCTTTGTACACGTGTTGAACTTGTGACACCCTCCCCTGCAGGAGAACGACGAGGTCCTGGTGGCCGGGTTCGGTCGTAAGGGCCACGCCGTGGGAGACATCCCCGGTGTCCGCTTCAAGGTGGTGAAGGTGGCCAACGTCTCCTTGCTGGCTCTGTACAAGGGCAAGAAGGAGAGGCCTAGGTCTTAGACTGCTCACTGCTCAATAAATGCTTTTTCAGTCCAGTCTTTGTCCGTCTCTTGTTCCTGGGTGAATCCGCTGCTGTAATAGAGTTGATTAACTTAAAACTAAATGCACTGGTACACTGACAACCCTGTCAGGGATGACTGAGATAGGATGGCATGGACAACCAATTAAATGCACTGGTACTGCTCAACCCTGTTGTATTGTTAACTGAATACAAGGTTCAAGATTTGCCATAAACAAAAGTGGTTGAGTTAATGCCCGACAGGAAATATTGGACCTAATCAACATTTTGGGTGGCCAGCTCTATTCCAACATTTTGTAGATGTCTGACGGGATATCCAAGCTTCCTCGAGTAAACAGATTCCAGTCATGTAAGATAGCCTTGAAAGCTGGAACATGTAATTGAAATGTTTGAAGTAATTCTGCAAAACGCCTCAATTACATGTATATGATCGGTCACCGACGAGCCGAAATGCTTAGAGATGTAATGGAACAGTCTTGAGTGCTTATCGGCATGGCAGTGCTTGGTGCAAGAGCTCTAATTGTCAATCGAAACCTCAAGCTAATTAAAAAATTGCCAAAATATATCAAGGCTGGCCTACAAGTAAACTACATGCATAACTTGCTGGAATTGGGTTTTTCTTATGCTAATTATTGGAGATTAGAGTGGTTGCTACTAACGGTTGAGTAGCAACCATTTACAAACCTGAGCACAGGGTATGGCAAATTGTCAGCTTAAGAGGGAACCATGTCTGACTTGCCTATAGGGCAACTGCCAGTCAACCAATATAGAAACAAATAAATTAAACAAGTTAAAGAATATCCAGACTTCGTAAACGTTCGATTGGACTGCTTTAATGCGAACGAGTTGTGCTTTGCAAGGAACACAGTGACTGAACATTTGAAATCACATGATGCCATTGGAAAATATTCTGGTAGAATTCCTGAATCAATGGTACACTGGTTACTTCTGTCATAACTGGATATGAAACCGAGTATTAACACACCATATCAATAACTGCAACACACAAATTCAAACATTAGTATTGATCAATGGGTATTGTGGTGCACATGTTTATATTAGCACAGCTGGTAATGACAGCAAGCTAATAGCCTGCATAGATAAACTAAAAATAAGTTCATCCATGATTGCAATAGTAAAAACTTCCAAAGTAGCAAAATAGTTTAGTACATATTATTGTAGACATTTATTTACACCAATTCTGCACAATGTACCCACCATAAAAACATGTGAACTATATTTACACATTTAAAGATTTGATGGCTGCCAAAGAACCAAATGTTAAGTTTACCTGCTTTTCCTTAGTGGTTTTACGTGAAGGTAAGTTGGGCTTTCATATATTACATGATTCTTAAATATGTATACACCCTTACTGTTAATATTCCTAATACATTTATGTGGGTGGTATGTGGGTGGTTAATTTAAAAGCATGTTATTAATATGGGAGTATTGGTCTAGACCAGGGGTCTCAAACTCGAGGCCCGCGGGGTGATATTTTGTGGCCCCCTACATAAGAAAAGTTTAGTGTTAGTGTGGCCCGCGCGTTGTCAAACGCACATTTTTGCTGAGTCGCTTGCCACGCTTTTTTATCACTTGTGATAGGGTGACCAGATGTCCCAGTCTTGCCGGGACAGTCCCAATTTTGAGTTGCGTGCCCTGGGTCCCGACAAAAGCCAAAGGAAGCTTAAATGTCCCGGTTTCCACCACTATGAAATGTCCCCTGTTGTCAGCGATTACATAGCCAAGATGATCTAATTATAGCCTGATCATTAACTTAGATTGGGTCAGTTGTGCTACTTTTTTTTGTGGAATACTTGATGTGGCACAGCCTGACCTAGACTCTACCTCCAGCGGCCCCCAGGTAAATTGAGTTGGAGACCCCTGGTCTAGACAATTTTTTTGTTGAGTAACAGACAGATTGTTGTGTGTATCCTGCGGTCATACTGGTTGTGTACGGTTTTCTTGAATAAGGCACAGATCCTTTTCAAACTGATTCCTATCTTTCCCAAAAAATAATACTGTTAGCACCAAAACCTTTATCAAATAAAGTAAAAAATAAAATTATTGAATACTTTTCGAATGTATTTTATGTCAAATATTAGTGAGGACCAAGATCTGAATGTAAAGAAGAAATTCTCTATTATTGCTTAAGGGAGGATAAGGGAAAGCATGTTCATTGGACCCCAACTAATGGTTTTAATTGGCTCCTGTTGCAAGAGAGTTTTCATTAAAAAAAAAAGGAGATTCTGATACTCCATGTGCCAGCGCTTTGTTATCCAAAGCACACTGTGTGCTGCGTGTGATAACGGCTGAAGCCCAGCGCACAGGTTCACTTAAAACCATGTGACTGGAGTACAGCCTGCTTTCTTCACATGAAAGTCAAGGGGTCAAAGTTCAATAGGTCGCAGTTCAGACGGTCTCCACTGTTTGTATCGACGGTTAAAAGCTTCTACAGAGAAGATGGCTTCTCCATGTAGTGTTGTCCGTTTTACATGAGGGGCGCCTCGGAGGCTGGAGATGTCAGGGAGTGGAGGGTCTGTGGAGGATGCCCTGCAGGTCCTCCGGTAAGCCCAAGATGATGGCTTCGATGTGGGCCTGAAGTTTGGACACCGTCCCTGGACGCACAGGGAGATGGTTCTTCTCTGCCTGCGTCTGAAACACATGATCGATTAATCAACCCCTAATCAAATCAATGTCAATGACATAACGATGCTTTTCTAGTTTCCTATAGTAGATAGTCAAGGTTTATAATATCTAATATACAACATCTAGAGTATGTATGTTGTATATTAGATATTCTAAACCTTGAATCTGGACAATATCCATATACATAACATCTATACATTATACATAAGATAACAAAAATAACATCAGCCATGGAGCCAGCGAGTCAGAGGGCAGTTTTACCAGTTTGTCTTTGAGCTTGAGGACCAGGTCCACTTTCTCCACCTCTGTATGCTCCAGAGTCCTCAGCTGTAGGTCCTACACAAACACACACACACGTTTACCTCCTTCCAATCTCCTTATCCCACAGCCCCCCCCCCCACAGCACACTCCCCCTCACCTCCTCACACAGGGCCTCTAGGTGTAGGGCGTCCAGCTTCTGGCTCATCTCTCTCTTCCTGTTCCGGAACCAGCCATCAAAGTTAGGACACCTGAGGAACTGTCTGCAAACACACAAACACACACATGTGAAGTAGCAACAGCAATGGAGGTTTGATCAGAACCCATCTGGAGATGGTTTAGTTAGTTAGATACACAGGGGTAGTAGACATTGACTTGGTTGACTACATTTGTTGGTTTGATGATTGGTAGGAGGAGTTTCCCTCACCTGTACAGACCAATCCAGTCTCCCTTCAGTCTGGAGGTGAGCTGAGGCCCCGCCTTCTCCAGGGTCTTCATGAACTCGTCCTGCAGGAAGGGGCGGAGCTGAGGAGGGCTTTTCCATGGAGTGATGGACTTCTGGAGGGGCATGAGACTAGCTACGTAGCGCTCCTAGAATAAATAGCACACGCATTAACATTTAGACACATTTACATGAGGACATAATACTCCTGTATGTTAGATGATAGATGTGTGTGTGTGTCTAGCATAGGACTGGTTATGACTAGCATACACACAAAAATGGTTATTACCAGAGGAATGATGAAGCTTTGCGTCAGTTCCAGGAAGTAGCGACGGAGAATTGCATTCTGAGCTGCTGACGGCCTTTTTTGCTGGACACCCTAAAACACAAAGACAGATCAACACACACAGATCACCACATACGCACAACACACACACACCCGACATATCATAACTCCTCACCTTCTGAAGTTGTTTGAGGATGTCTTCGTCTTTATTGAGGAAGGGCTTGAATGCACTGTACACCCCTACAATGAACACACACACAAACAGTTGAACACGTGTGGGGGGGAGGAAGAAAGAGGAGATAGAGAGAGAGCGAGAGAGAGAGAGAGAGAGAGAGAGAGAGAGAGAGACCTGTTTTGCAGTCCAGAGTTTTCAGGTTCTTTAGTTTCCTGACTTTCATCTGCTTGGCCATCTCTCCTGGGACACAGAGTGAGAGAGAACATGCATGCGTGAGTAAGGAGGCAAGCATGTATGGGTATCCGTTTACATAATATGTATTTACATGTGTTACCTTCTTGCTTCATGTCTCCTATGCGTACGATGTGAGGCCAGTGCTGCAGCGTCTTGGCAAAGAAGGGATTGGTCACTCCTAGGATGACAGAGGGGCTGGCGGCAGAGAGAGAGAGCCAGAGAGGGAGAGCCAGAGAGAGAGAGCCAGAGAGAGAGCGCCAGAGGGAGAGAGCCAGAGGGAGAGAGCCAGAGGGAGAGAGCCAAAGAGAGAGAGCCAAAGAGATAGTCAGAGAGAGAGAAAGAGAGAGAGAGAGCGAGAGACCAAGCAAAAGCCAGAGAGCAAGGGACAGAAAGAGAGAGACAACAAGACAGAGACACTTTTATTGTACAGCTTTGTATTTTTTGTGGGGTAGGGTACTGGAGGGTAGGGGTACTGGAGGGTAGGGGTACTGGGGTGTACGGGTACTGGGGCATACGGGTAATGGGGCGTACGGGTAATGGGGGGGTAGTCACTGGGGGGTAGGGGTACTGGGGGGTAAGGGTCGGGGTACCTACGGGGCAGGGGGGTAGGGCTAGCAGGGGTACTTACGGGGCCTGGGTCCTGGTGGTGTACTCTTTAAACTCGCTGTCGTGGATGGTGAAGTAGGGACGGAAATCACTGCAGTACCGCAGGGGAGAGAGACAACTGGAGACAGAGATAGATTTTAGTGCTTAGCATTTAGAAAAAGAGACTGAAAAAAAAGAGCTGAAACCTGAGCGAGAGAGCGAGAGCGAGAGAGAATCAGGGACGGACATGAGACAACATTTTCGCCAGGACTCTAACGCCAACCTGATCAATGCCAGCACAGTATCAGACGACTCGGCCGGCGACGGTGCCATGACAACCAGGGGTTCCCCTAGCAGCACCAGCTCCCACAACATCTGGATGTGGAAAAACACTGGATGGAAACACCTGTAGGCGGAGGGAAAGAAAGAGAGAAAGCTATAGAAATAGACCTCAGGGATAAGACTGCTCATGACTTCCATAGTTGATTTTGGGGACTACAGTACAGGTCTGATGCCGGTCCTAAGTGAGTCAGCGGGGGCAGCAGTGGTGTTGGTGGTATTTGAGAGCCTGTAGGCTGGTGGTGGTACTTAGCCAGCAGAGGAAGAGGACAACTCACCTGAAGAGGTCCACCTCGTGGATGGTGGGTAGGACGATAGACACTTGGCTGTCAGTCTACAACACACCAAACACAATTGTGTTAATGTACAACACACAAACACACAACACATTATTAATAATCTACCACATTATTTATCTGCACACACACACACATTATTATTATTAACACTTTATCAGTACATCAATATTAATCTACCACACACACACACACACACACATTATTATCAATCTACAACACACCCAAACTGAATCAGTACTTTATTATTATAGAGATATACATTCTCTCTTATTACCAGTGTGGGTTACCCCTATGTCAAAGGACTGTGACATAGCAGTGGCTAGATGTAAATGTATGTAGTGTAATTTATATTGAGAATGCTAAGTGATTGTAATGTGTGCGTGGGTTTTATTGTATGGAATGTGTAATCATGCGTCTGTATATTTTCTAATCAATAGTTTGTCACCTGTGTTGACTGGACCAGCTGTGAAGTACCCGGTTTGTCGTAGCAAGTCGGGATGCGAACCTACCACAGGAGGGCAGATACAGAAGATAACAACAAACAACAAAAAATCATTATACACAATTATGTTGTAAACCTGTAAACGTTGTTTTTGAAATAAATACAATTAAAAATTAAAAAAATGTAAAGGTCCCATGACATGCCACCAGGTGTGAGTGTGACTAGCCGTTACAAATCTGGCTCTTATGACATCCCAAGTGGGCGAGTGACACGCCCACTTCAAAACAGAATGTAACGGCTTATCACACTCACACCTGGTGGCATGTCACGGGACCTTTAAAACTCGTGTTTTATTCTTCAGAATCTTTCTAGCTCTAACCTTTTTACAGAAACTTATTTGCATGCCCTCCCCAGGTGAGCCCGCCTTAATGACCACATTCTCCTCAAGTGGACCTACCTTTATTACCACGCCCATGATCGGCAGACTCAGAACTCGACCAGGATGGGGCGTTGGCCAGCGGTCTATGTCATTACAAGCTGTCAATCAAAATTAGAACAACATTAGGACATTGAAGGCCCCCCGTTGGTACTTTAAAACACATGGACACACATATATTACGGACCAGCTTCTAGGCAGGGCTCCAGCTTGTCAAAGTACTCCGGAGCCAGGATCTTGAGCAGGGAGTGGAAGAAGGTGACGTAGGGGAGGCGGCTGATAAGCACTAGAGACTGAGAGACATACCCTCGATTAAACACCGGTATTTACAACAAAAGTGTTTGTGTGTAGCTTGGCTGCAGTCTGGTCCCAGTCCAGTTGCCAAAGTACTATATGTGTGGGCTCCACCAACACAAATAGTTTAAATAAACAAACAAATCTTAATCTGTTGTTGCTTATTATGGTTATGTATACCACACACTGGCTTTACAAAACACATTCTTGCCTGTAAGCAAAGATGATATATCGATATCGATATAATATACACATAACCCACCAACCTTCTGGAAGTATCCTCTCTTCAGAGACTTGTCCCGTACTTGACGGAAGTACACGTAACCATAGTAATGACCCTGGTCCCTCTGGAACACACACACACACACACACACACACACACACACACACACACACACACACACACACACACACACACACACACACACACACACACACACACACACACGTTAGATGTCTGCTGCACATGCAATTATCTCTAGCCGTGCGTGTGTTTATGTATACGTTTTTGTGTGTTTGTTTGTTTGTGTGTGTGTGTCCCCTGACCTTCAGACTGACAGGTGCATCTCTATCAGCGGTCTCAAGGAAGCAGCCCAGTGAGGACTTCCTGTTGGAGCCCTGGCGGAAACGAAAGCAGAACTGGGTGTCGCCAAGGCAACCTGGAAACACAGATCACATGGGTCAGAGAGCAGCATTCCAACAGGCTCCCGTGTAAATACACACAAACACAGACACACACGTACGCACATACATAGACATACACACTGTATAGACAGCCTGTTTAAAAAGTACACGCACCACAAAGACAGCCTAATCATAAGACACACACACACACAGTCAGCCTTGTTAAAACACAATCACGTCCCAAACCGGGAACTGGCCCAGAAGGCCATGATCGAATTGATACATTTTCACTTTACACTTGGCTTCAGTACGTTTCACTATTGCTTTTCCGGTCTATAATAAGCACATTTTTATTCGGCCAAATAAGCAGATGAGAGGGGTAACTTTCTAAGGAGACCAAATGGAATAAAGAGCTAACCTTTGACCACAATAGAGATTAAGGGCCAATTTATTGGACATTGGACTGCTGCTTTCGCAGGCAGAAGTCTGCAACATTGTGAACTCCCGCAAGTAGCCTCTAACTAATACCACTAACAGTACCAATACCCAGGTAGTAGTCCACTCTCTGGATATGAGTACTGTTACTGGTATTAGTCGGGGTACTAATATCAGAAGATCGCTGAAGAATGTTTCTGAGAAAGAGACCTTACCCTATCCCGACGAGTTGGCTTTTGCCTTGCGGTGTATGAATGGGAGAAAGTGAGGCAAGCATTGTACAGCACTTTGAGAGGCCCCTGGGCTGAAAAGCACACTATATAAGTATAGTCCATTTACCCTGTACTACCTGCATAATTGTACCGTTAGTGGTATTAGTACCACTACCTTAGAATTGCTGTTGGTTGTATTCATAGTAACGTGGGTAACCATAGAAACAGGAGCTCACCGGAGTTGGAGTCAGGGAACGACAAATAGCAGATACTTGTTTTCTGGAAGAAAAAAAACAGAGCTTCCATTAACAACACACAACAACAACACACTAGATCATGACGCACTACACACCCCAACACAAATAGCAACATGAGAACTTACCTCCTTCTCAGACAGCTTCGAGTGATGAGGGTATATAACCTGCAAGACAGAGCCGCAGATCAACAAAGACAGAACACAGAAGGAAAGAAATGTAAACGTTAGCGGAAAATAGTCACACATTCAAATCAACAATGAATTCCTTTTTTGCAGGGTCTTCTCATATTACTGGCTGCCTTACCTAATTCACTTTGTCGTTGAGCCTCCAGTAGGTATAATATGTTTTAGCATAGTACAGTACAGTACTTTATATTACAGTATAGAATAACAGTGTAGTATCCTACATTAGTGACATGGCATGAGCATTAGTATTGCGTATCCCTAATGTAGCACGGCGTAAACTTCTCACCTCATGTTTTTGCTGAAGGTACGGTTTGATTTACTTGAAACTTGTTATTTAAGACCCAACTCAACAAAACACTTTCGAACAGGTTCAGTCGGGGGAAGTCGTCGACTTGGCTATTTAGCATCACGATAATCTTTTGACTGTTGGGGTCTTACCTCCACCGCCTGGCCCAGCTCCAGGTCGAAGCCCACCACACATATGCAATGCAGCCAGGCTGAGAAGCGGTCCCAAGGCAGTAGCAGCGGCTCCGACTCATCTTCGCCCCCCTGGCCGACTGGCAGCGTTATCTCCTCGGCTGGGGAGATACTGCTAGCGTCCTGATCTTCCATATCCTCCGGTTCTTCCACCACTTGTTCCCCTAACTCCTCGGGACCCGGCTGCAAAGCCATGGCGACCAAGCCCGTGAAGTAAAAAACCACCAAGAAGAACCCTCTTTATTTCATTAAGATGTTTGTCCAGCGTTTTCTTGTCCTTGTTTTTATAAAGAACAACAGAGGGAAGAAGCGAAAGAACCGCTTAGCTTAGCATTTTAGCCAAGCGCGTAGCCGAGTAGTAACGTGATGACGTAGGTCTGACGCTGACCGCGAAGCCTGTGGTACAACACAAGCGTGCATGTGTGCGTTGCTGCGTGTGTGCGTCAATGTGTGCGGTTGGTTGCAGCCATGGTTGCAGCGGACTGTCATACGTTGGGCATAGACATGATGAGATAAGGTGCACTTTGTTCATGTCCGACTGAACGTATGGGCAGGAGGAGGAAAACATGTTATTCATTAAAATATCTTAGTTCAGTCATTTCAGTAGTCAGAACATTGTCCCTGACTCGAAGTGTTTCATTGGTCATAACAGTTGTTTTTCTAGTAGTGTGATGCAGCCGGTCACGCTGTGGTCAATTAAGTGGTCCTCTATGGATCACAACGTTAGGTAGCGTGTGTGTGTGTTTGTGTGTCCAGACTGTTATACCATATAACAGCACACTGGCCAAATGTAAGGCTGATGCGTCCAGAATAAGCCCCTATAGCTCCCCAGTCCTGAAATATGACAGCTGGTGTGACCCAACCCACTCTACAGGGTGCCAGTGAGGGGCGCTAAACACATAGAATAGAACCATGTAGAACAGAATATAGAACCATATATTCTACGTGGTGCTTTTAAAAAGTGGTTCTAGTTTAGAGAGAGAGAGAGAGAGAGGGAGAGAGAGAGAGAGAGAGAGAGAGAGAGAGAGAGAGAGAGAGAGAGAGAGAGAGAGAGAGAGAGAGAGAGAGAGAGAGAGAGAGAGAGAGAGAGAGAGAGGTTAATATCAGAGTACACAGACCTGAAGAATGCAGGAAAATCTAATAAGGGATTTCAGTATTGAATTGGAAATTAAATCAATATTTACAGTATTTTGTGTTGAGTACCGCTGCTCAGTAAATAATTGTTTTTAGCGACCAACAAGAGTGTCTCCTGTCTGTTGACCAACTGCTTATTCCGGGTAATCAGCATTGTCTCTACATTGATTTAGCCTCGGCTATCAATTCACCAGGGATATAATAACCCTCTGAAGCAGCTTAATACGCCTTTAACAGTGTGGTAATAAGCTCAGCACCAAAATACTACACCGAGGCCGTCGGGGAATCAATTAAAGTTTTTATTCCTGAAGTTCAGAACATTAAATGCTGTTGAGGGGAAAAAGGGATTTGTCTTTAAGATTAACTAGTCACGGATTAGTCATGGGTTTGCAAGTTTAGCTGTTGACCAACGTATGAAACAGGTGCAATTTTACAGAGCCGGTAAAAGTTCACCCCCAGATTTCTGTGTATTTTGGCATTGTGTTTCAGAACGTCAAAGCATGGTATTTGTTCCTGTTCATCATCCTTAGAAACATGTATTGCCCAATAAGCTTCAGCAAACAAGTACTGCGTAGTGGTTCAGAAAATGAATATAAAAAAAAACTGGGAAGAATTGAACGGGATATTAAATAAAAAGGAAGATATAATAAAATTGCAAGGAGTGCGTGTAGAGTGCGCGAACAGTGCGTGGAGATTGTACGCCAGTGAACGCAGTGCCACTGCCCCTGCCCCTTTCTGCTCCTTCCTACAGTATGGCGGCTGATACTTGCGGAGGACAACTTCTTCCACATTCCTCCCGTCAAACAGGGAGAGTACGGCGACTATAGTAGACTATTAACCAGGGGACCACGGATCTGCTTGACAGAGACGACGTCGGCGCATTTTGTTTCTTGTACTGGATATTTTCATGGACGACAAACGGGCTGATGTGATGATCGGAACTGCAGCCAAGTAAACTCGCCTCATTTTCCGCGTCTTAACTCAGTACTGTCACTGAGAGGGTTAGTTAGCTGAGCTAGCTCACAGACTGTCAGTGAGCGGGCTAGTGAGCCGAGCTAGCGCACAGACTGTCAGTGAGCGGGCGAGTTAGCCGAGCTAGCTCATCTTTGGGCTAACGCTCTCCTGCAGGCGACATTACTTATCGAAGCAAGATATGCGTGACTCTATTTAGCCGCAGAGGGGAGGAATGGCATTAAGCCCACACACTATAAGCGAACTGGTAGAGAGGGGCCGAACGAAATCGTTAAAACATTTAAGTATCCGGAAAACAAGTTTATTATCTCCACTAGCCTGGCTGCTAACTCCAGACCAGAAGCTATACATCGGACGCCAGGGTTAGCCACTTCTCTTGTCATTTGGAGAGCTAGTCAACTATCTTATTCTAGCTTCATCGGGTCAGTTAACCCCTGAATCAGGCATTGCGAAGGGTTTTTTGAAACCAACCACGACAACTAACCAGGGCTAAAACTGGTAAAGGAAAAAGCGCTTGTGTGCTAACTGTAACGTTAGTGAAGTGAATCAGTGCTCATGTTCTAAAGCGGACTATGGTAAGCGTTAGTTAGCATTCGTTAGCCTCTTGATAAGGTGTACTGTGGAGGGATTGTGTGTTCAGAAATAATAACAACAAGGTCATGGAGCTTGAAATCTCCTTTAATTGACAAGTAGATTGTAGAATAGTGGTAGTTCAGCGCCAGCCAGAAGGCATACAAGAGGGAACAATAGTTGGTGGACTGCTCAGCCAGATAACCTGCCCTCATTAAGAGGTCACAACTAGTAACTCACTAATCCGTTTCATTTGGTTGTCATTTGTCTACACTCTACCAGCGGGTTATTTGGAGTGCCAGAGGAGAACATAGTGACAGGAGTCGGATTCCTGGATGTTTGATGGACGTGGGAGTGTGTGTGCCAGCCTGTCATCGCGATACTGTGTCGTGCATGTCGTGACACATGGCACCGCGTCTCGCCACACTTTTCTCTTTCGTTAAGAACCTTGGTTGGGGAACATTACGATGTGCTGACAATTCTTTATAAGTTATTAGTGTCGTGGGTAAAGTTGGAGGCTGTGTACAGTCGAAGATGAGCATCTGCTAGTGGCTACAGGTGTCTACCAGTAGCCCAACCCCTTGCCTGGAAAACCGGGCCCATCATTTTTATTTTGGAATTGAAACCGAAGACATCCGCCACTCTGGATCAAGAAACCTTGTCCATCGTCTCTGGTTGGAGCAACACTCTCAAGCCGTCCTCGATGCCTTCCGCGCTGGCCGTGTTCGCCTGCCGACCAAACTCGCACGCCTTCCAGGAGCGGCATGTCTACCTGGACGAACCCGTCAAGATCGGCCGCTCCGTGGCGCGCTGCCGCCCCGCGCAGAACAACGCGACGTTTGACTGCAAGGTGCTCTCCAGGAACCATGCGCTGGTCTGGTTCGACCACAAGACCGGCAAGGTGAGAACTTAACTTGAGTGAATGAGTATACGGTTGAGGTGTAATTATGGTCTCCTCCCTCATTGGGAACAAAACGTCTCCAGTGTCCCCTCACAACGTGGACTGGACTTACTTGCATCTAGCTCGAGCAATCAACCTGCTTTTCTTTCCCCACTTTAGTGTTATGTCTTCATGTTATGATGCCACCATGTTGTGATGTTATGGTCCGGAGTTCATCTACAAGTTAGCTACAGCACACCCCCAGACTAGACGAGAGATGTCTAGCATGTAGTATTTTATTCCTGAAGGTGTGTGTGGGTTACTGCGGTGTGGATGACCCTAAAGGTCAAAGTTCATATCAGACCCTTGGGCTGAGAGAAGACGAATTAAATCCATGCGGTTCTGAGTCTAAATGTAAATTCTTCCTGTCTGTTAACCTTAGTGCCTGTCCTCCCTCAGCCTATTCTCAGCTTGTGTCTCTCTCCCAGCCTGTGTGTATCCTAACCTGTGTGTCTCCTGGCCGGGGTGTTTGCAGGGAACAGGTTAGACCTGACCCAGGAGAGGCTGGAAGCTATTCACACATATCAAGTCTGTCCCTGAAATCTCTGCTGTACTTTTGACATTGTCTTGAACAGCCTGTCCGTCTTGTTGAGGAGATAGGCGATTATTTTATTTATTTCTGAGAGCGGTTCCGTGTTCTGGACTAACTAGTGTAAGCTTTCATGCACATGACATGGGACCCCGAAAAAGTGAGATGTTTAAAGCCCAAGCTAGACTTCTGTGTGCATGCTTGCTTGTGTGTGGGCTAGCTATTTATAATGAGACCAAATACAGCGTCATCCTTTCCCCAGCATTGGAACACATGCATGTACTTGCACATACTCACACATATATCACACAGACACACACAGTAATTGAAGAAATGTTCATATTCAATTGCTGTGGATATTAACAATATGACATATTTATCCAAAGCAACAGACCACATTTACATTCAGCCATGAGAATAGATGCAACCACAAAACTTGCAAGAATCATGGGAATACATAACATTCAAGTGTTACATCATAGAAAGTGTAACGTAATTTCTTTATTCAACTCAACTTTATCAAGTTCATTATGGTTAGAGTATAATCGATTAAATATCTAGCCGTGCCATCACTAAACTAACATGAGAAGAGCTGTTCATGCTAGGGGTTGTTATTAATCAGTTGGATGGATCCTACCATCTGCATACAAACTCGGTCAGAGCTGCTCTTTGTCACAGAAATATAAATAAACAACTACAGAAGACGTGTTAAGCTACCTCTGAAACACTTAACACTTTCGTGTGTGTGTGTGTGTGTGTGTGCGTGTTTCGGAATAACTACCATGGTAATCCTTCCTTGGAAATATGAATACGTTCATGACCTTGTGTCAGTAGCGGGTTTGCCATCAGGACCACCGGTACAATTCCTGGTGGGCAGATTGCTGCGGCCAAACCATAGTAGAGGCGGCCCGCGGTGGCACTGAGTTTAGGCCGTCCTAGGTTTCTGATCGACCCACAGTACTTTCGGATTTGAGCAAATTACCCGGGCCACGTCAATGGCCTTTTCAGTGTGTGGATGTTATCTTTGGTTTGTAAAGTTCTCTACCTGCATTATCCTCTATATCATTTTTCTTCTTCCCTATTGACAACCAATTGACACTCACACTTTAACATTTTTCAAACACTTTTCTTTGGCTTTCTGTAATCGGTCTGTGAACAAATTCTAAACCTACGGGCTTGTTCTGAACATGCATCATATGTCTGAATTGTTGTTTGAGCTGTCATGATCTGATTAAAAAGTAAGTTGATGAAGTATTGCCAACTCAAAAGCATGTGTAAAAAGCAAAACGGGTAATGGACTATGAGCTGGGCTTTAGACTGATGAGCTGCTGGCTTGGCCTCTAAAGTGTGTGTGTGTGTGTGTGTGTGTGTGTGTGTGTGTGTGTGTGTGTGTGTGTGTGTGTGTGTGTGTGTGTGTGTGTGTGTGTGTGTGTGTGTGTGTGTGTGTGTGTGTGTGTGTGTGTGTGTGTGTGATGAGGTAAGTTCCCTACAAGGTGTGTATGGAGGAAGTAGTTGTAACATGACTTGGAGGTGTGTTTGCTAAGACTGACTTGTGCAACACACTAGCACAGCTACGGTGTCACACGTCCGCTAAGAGCATTCCTCTTGGGCTAGCAGCTAGAAGACCTCCCGCCATAGCCCTGCTGTCTGGGGGTGGACTACACAGCAGCTCAACAATGGCGACATTAACTAAACTCTGCACTATTTAGCCATTACTCCTAAGTGTGTGTGTGCGTGCGTTCAATTAAAGGAACAGAGTACAGCCAGTCATCCTCCACCTAATCTGTTATGTGGTGTGTGTGTGTGGTCTGGCGCTCGCTCTGTCTTCCGAAGGACGGTTAAGTCCTTGAGCAATGAAATGTGTGAGACTGAGGTGAAGAGATGATTTGAACCAAGGATCAATTCTAATAGAAAAACAATCTGGTTGGAAGAAGGGACAGACGCAGGCTTGTACATAACTGTTGGGTTGCCTGTATGTAGTTTAACGACATGTGTGTTTGGATGAATCGCCATGATTATTCTGTGATGTTTGGTCTGATATCTTGATGTTCTTTAGTGGATGTCCCCATTATATGATGCTATATTTATCTGTTGCATATTGTATGCTAGATGGTTCTGTTTGAGATGTCTTTCAATTCTAGATGTAACATCAGGCGGGTCACCAAACTGCGTATCAGCGAGTCTACACTTTACTTTATAAGCCAGAGTCGATCAGTGTTTGGAGATAAATACAAATGTCTAACAAGTAGTATCTATATGCTGATGTGGTACAGGTACTAGACTAGTTGGTGAAAGTAGTTCTAGATAAGTAGACTGGTTCTTACGAGTAGGCCGGTTCTATCAGCATTCGGTATTGGGCTGGGAAACACTACCGTAATAATCATTGGAAGGGGCTCTCCTGCCCGTATTAGGTTTGCATCCATCGGCTCCGCCCAAGATGATAAAATATGCAAGCTTCAATTCCAGATGTGGATTGCTAGCGCTGACTTACTAACCGGTGGTTCTCTGTTCCAGTTCTATCTCCAGGACACCAAGAGCAGCAATGGAACCTTCATCAACAGCCAGCGCCTCAGCCGGGGTTCAGAGGAGAGTCCGCCCTGCGAACTCCTCTCTGGGGACATCATCCAGTTTGGGGTCGACGTCACGGAGAACACACGCAAAGGTCTGACATGGAACACTGAACACATGACATCGTAGCTAGGTGTTTAGCCAGCCAGGTGTTTAGCCAGCCGGGCGTGTAGCCAGCCGGGCGTGTAGCCAGCCGGGCGTGTAGCCTAGCCGGGTGTGTAGCCCAGCCGGGTGTGTAGCCCAGCCGGGTGTGTAGCCCAGCCGGGTGTGTATCCCAGCCGGGTGTGTATCCCAGCCGGGTGTGTATCCTAGCCGGGTGTGTATCCTAGCCAGGTGTGTATCCTAGCCAGGTGTGTAGCAAGCCGGTTGTGTAGCCCAGCCAGGTGTGTAGCCCAGCCAGGTGTGTAGCCAACCGGTTGTGTAGCCAGCCAGGTGTGTAGATAGCCATGTGTGTAACAAGCCAGGTCTACAGCCTATAACCTTTTAGGTTCAAATTGAATTAAATCAAGCTTATTTGTGTGTGTGTGTGTGTGTGTGTGCTTATAGTCACCCATGGCTGCATCGTGTCTGGTCTCAAGCTCTTCCTGCCAGATGGAATGGAAGCCCGTCGACGAGCAGAGTAAGTCAAACACAACTTTATTTATACAACAAAAACACAACTTTATTTATCAGGGATGCAAACAACTCGCAACTCGCTATACTCCGCTTTTTTTATCTCCGTGTTTGGGTCTCCTATAAGGCATATAAACAACAGAATGTTTAGACTTCTAAAGCAACGTTGAGCAGGGTCATTTCTATACGCTTGCACCCCTTACAATTTAAACCGTCATTTAAATAGCTGCATCATTTCCCCTCGGAAGGAAAGATCAGCTGAGGCATCATTGGCTTTTCCCTTCTGGCTGACTAATGTGGCTACATTTGTTTTTAACTTTAGCGAGCCATGAAGGCAGTCCTGGAAATTAAACTCCCCGCTCTCCTTCAGCAAGTAGTTCAAATTTCGGACAAGCGTAATTTCAGTTAGATTATCAGTTCAGTTAACGTTCAGTATTCGTTAACGCTCAGTATCAGTCAACTCTGCTCCGACGGCGTCACACATTTCCGAAACGATTCGAAACTAAGTCGTAACAGACGTCCAACCTCCGAGAGAACATCCTCGCTTTCACGAGCGCAGCAAAAAAGCGTGTGAGGACTATGCAAGCATTGCTCTCTCTCGGTTCTGTCCACAGCTAATCGTTTATACTTTTTTAGCTTTACGGTTTGCTGTTTGGTGGTCCCAAGCCGGCCCACTCTGCTGCCAGGGATCCCAAACAAGCCGAAAGTCCTCTCTCAACAGAGAGCATTTTTTCCATGTCTATTTATAGATCCTATACCTCACCTCCCTCTCTGTTGAGAGATGAGACTTAATGCTTATTGTGTTAGTTGTACTTTTTTTATTTTCAGTGTTATAACTGCTTTAAACGAATGGTAGTGTCACCGTGTCACTTGTGCATAACACAAAACTATTTCACCTATATGTCCTCAACTTTAGTCTATGGTAACCACTAGTTTGAATTCTTATTTTGATATGAACTCATCAAATACAATACATTTATTCAAATATAGCCACTCACAGATTCACCTCAACATGAATAGCCTACTAATGTTAATGCTACAATTTGTAATATTGACACCAAGTGTTTAAAATGGGTACTGCAGTCCAAATTCATAATATTGGGGAGCCTTTTCTCCACCTGCCCGCCCCCTCCTCCCCCCCACACGTTCTCCAGTTTTAGGGCACTGAAGGAACACGAGCGCAAGACGAGCTGGTGCAACATTACTGTGAATAGCGCAATTATTCTATTTCGATAATGACGAGCAATTACGAGTCATACACTGCAAGATGATAAGCCAATGTATACGTTTGAATTATTTGTTTGCAAATCACTTATCTTATCCCTGTTCTAATTATTGAAAATTACTTCTGGCACCGGTCTTAAATTCCTTGTGGGCCCTAAGCGGTCACAATCTTTAAAATGCATCTCCAACGTTTACCTGTGGTTTAGCCCTGTCATGGATTTTTTTTCAAAGACAATGTGTCGTGTAGAATAGAGTACAATCTCAGTTGATCCAGTTTGTCTTTTTTTAATATACATCTCCACAACATTGTGGGCATTTGTGTGTGCTTACTGTACATGTACTGTACATATTACCTGTTTGCTGTAGTAGGCTTTATAAACCACGTGTGTGTGCGTGTGTGTGTGTGTGTGTGTGTTCTCTGAACTCTCCCTTTTGGATCCTGAAAGTTAATGTTTATGTTGATAAACATATTGATCAGATATTGGTTTCTCCCGCTCACTCTCGCGTTACACATTAACAGAGTGTAAACCTTACCCTTGTAGTGAAAGGTCCGTTAACACTTTTATCTAACCTTGGTTGTCATGGTGACTTGAAATCATGTGACTGAGGCATGTTGAGTAGTAGCAGCGTTTTGGTTCCGAATTCCTCCCTTAAAACGGACATGACTAGCTGCTGTCACCATAGTTACGGCAGGTGTCGTAGCCCCCCTTGTGTTTCTACGGTAACCAACGCCGTGTCTCTGTTCCCCTCCAGTGTGATCCAAGCTCCTCTTCCTCTGCCCGTGGACAAGGTAAGATACACACTATATATACACATATATACATGGTATATACATGCAATAAATATATATATACAAACACACACACACTATATATATCCAGTATATTCACTCACGCACGCAGGCATGGATAAGATAAGTGTAATTATGAAAACATGATAAGGGAACGTGTGTGTTTTTATATTCATTCCAGGTGGCTGCGAACACGCCCAGTATGTATTCTCAGGAACTTTTCCAGCTGTCCCAGTACCTCCAGGTAAAACCCTGATCCTCTACCGCCCTCTTCTCACACACACACTGCTTTGAGCCGTCCTGATGTCCGAGTCTTTATTTCATGTCTTGTGTTCCTTACTTTCTTCCTCTTTGTGCATTTACTCTAGTTTGATAATTCAATGCTCAAACAATATTTCACTTCTGAATACTCAAGGCTTTAAGATCTGTCTCTCTCTCTCTCTCTGTCTCTCTAGGAGGCCTTACACAGGGAGCAGATGCTGGAGCAGAAGCTAGCTACGCTACAACGTCTGTTGGCCAACACCCAGGAGGCTTCAGAGAGCAGCTGGCAGGTGAGGGAGGGGCCGGGGTCAGTCACTGCAGGAAGACAACGAGGGGGTCTTATGTCATTCAGTTAAGCAGCTGTAGAATCATTTTGATTGGCTCATGACCGTTCCACTGAGACATCATCCTGACAGATGTCAGAATGATGTTTCTGAGTTCAGTCCGTCCTCCAGCAACACACTGCAACACATCCATAGACCAGAGTTCTAAAACATGTTCATCTTGGAAGCCCCAATACGGTGTGTTTGCAGGACCAAACAACTGCAGTACTGAACTGGATCTTGATCTATTTCACATCCCGACCTATGGTTTAAGAAACACGGCCATAGAGAATGCATTGACTCAACCCCTTTCAACGGAATTAGGGAATATCAACCTCTATCTGATACTA
>NC_079424.1:8327810-8380310 GCF_026213295.1 Gadus chalcogrammus
CGGGTTAGTACTACGGAAGTATTCAAATATTATTATAGTATTCAAAAACGCCTTCATCGGTTGTTTTTACCATGTCGGGTAAAAAGATAGTATTGGTGTCTGTGTTGGTACCAGTAATATTTGTATTAGTTCCACGTATGATTAGGTTTTCATACTTGCTACAATATACCAGAAATGACAATTGAATACACAAAACATTTAGCCGTGGTGCTAGTACCAATCTCGGCAAGTACTCAAAGTACTCGTTCTCAACTCTATCATACACATCGTAAGTCTGTTTGAATCTGTAATTTATACAGTGCCTTAGGGTGTACACCGCTGGACAGACTGTATATAACGGGGATTGGGTTTTTTAGTCACACAACATCACACAACTTACTTCAAAACCAACTGACGTTCAAACTGCATACGATTGAACCCACTTATTGATAAGTGTGATTCTTTTCATAACACCCCGCACCATCACAGCTGCACTAGGTGGCTATACGTTTCTCTTTAGGTTTATGTATCGGGACTTAGCTGGTGGGCGGTCATTGTTGTAAAAACACCGCATGGGGAACTCCACCAACGTGGGTTGTTGTAGGGAGCTGGTAGGAAAACCGCTGGTTAATGTCTTGTCCAACTGTTTGGGACATTTGGGTTCTCACATACGCTCCTCCGGGTAATGTCTTAGAGAAGTTCAGGTTTGACGGACAAAGACTTTATCTCCTCTTCTTCTCTTCCTTTCTCCCTCCCTGCGGTGTGTGTGTCTGTGTCTGTGCGTGTGTGTAGATGGTAACATGGATGACCAGGATCTGAACGAACCGCAGAACAGAGCAGCACTTCTCAGAGGTAACCATGGAAACACTGCTGTACTCTCTGACTTGGAAGCCTTCAGCTCAGTATGCTAGCTAGGTAGATCAGTGAGGTGTTAAGTCAGCCAGCTATTAGCTTCCATCGTACACAAGCGACCTTGGCTACTACGAAAGGCGTGATATACCGGTAATTCCAAATTCTTATTAGTCAAATAGTAAATTATCTGCTAATCCGTTATCAGTTAGGCCGTTATATGCTAGCATGCCATCGGCTAGCTTGCTATCAGCTAGTCTGTTAGCTCTTATCAGTTTAAAGTATATTTTAATAAAATGATATCTCACTCCCTGTGTAGATGAGCTTCAACGTGCCGGTCTGGACTGTGAGGACACGGAACAGGTGATCCACTACCTCCACAGAGAGCTGCTGCAGGCCCAGGACCTAGCCAATACAGGCAAAACCCGCTGCCTCGAGCTACAAGGTACGCTACTAGCACTACATCTACCAGTACTACACCTACTAGCACTACTGCTAACATATAGCCACTCGTACCGCTGCTAATACCTAGCTGCTATCACTGCTGCTATCATCTAGCTACTAGCAGTACTGCTAAAACCTAGCTACTAGCACTACGGCTAACACCTGTCTACTACCATTACTGTTAACATCTATCTAATTGTGTGTGTGTGTGTGTGTGTGTGTGTGTGTGTGTGTGTGTGTGTGTGTGTGTGTGTGTGTGTGTGTGTGGTAGCTCTCCTAGAGGAGGAGAGGAAGAACAACAGCCACCAGACTGAGGAGTCGACGAAACAAATCCAGTACCTTCAGAGTGAGTACACATTAAATATTATATTTCTAAGTGTTAGATGTGTTTTTGCCATGTTTTGTGTCTGTGCGTGACGCGTCCTGTGCCGTGTGTGTACCTCGTGTGTGTGTGTGCAGGCCAGCTGGCCCGGCTGCAAGTGGACATGGAGTCCCTGAGGGACCAGAGGGAGAAGACCATCTGCAGCACCAGAGAGGAGCTGAGTCTGGCCCAGGAGGAGGTGCCAGACGAGCACGCACTGCACACACATCTACACACACACACACATGTACACACACACATGTACACACACATATGGCACGTACATACGACGCACACATACAACGCAAAACGTACAATTTGCACGCACACAACACGCACACGCAACACGGAACCATGACATGAACACCACATGGCTACAAGACACACCCACATCACACGCACACGCAACCTGCAGGAACACCACACACACACACAGACGCACACAAACGCAGACACACGCGATAAGACACGATCAGACAACATTGTGTAGACTGGAATGCCAGATCACCTCAAATGAAAGAATGCTACCAAACAAAACGTTGCCTAGGCAGCGAGCATCCATAACACATATCTGATAGGATCCGATTTCATCTCTAGCTTTCCCTAGGGGGGTGTCTGTTTTATCACTGGGTTTGTGTTTCGGGGGGGGGGGGGGGGGGGGAGTTGTAGGCGGGGTCTCACCGTTTGGCGGTGTGCCGTGATAGGTCCTCGTCCTGCGTGACTCCCTGGAGGAGGCGGGGGCTGAGCGGGAGCAGGAGCTGAGTGCCCTGCAGGTGGAGCTGGGGACTGCCTGCAGCGAGCTGGAGCAGTGGCGGAGCACGGCCGCGCGCTACCAGCTGGACGTGGAGACACTACAGCAGGCCTTCGTCCAGCATGCACTGCTCCGGGAGAAGACGGACCGCCTGCAGGGTGAGGAGGTCGATTAAATGGGTGCAGTTTAGACTTTGGGGGATAATGGGAAATGCTGAACAAAAGTAAGAGAAGCAGTTTTAATTCCCAAGGAAGTCCAAAATATATGTAAAAATATTTATGTGGAAAAAAAAATTTGAAGGTGAACTAAAGTGATGTAGCGCAGTTTGGATGCGTAGTGATTCCGCTGTTCTCTCCCCTCCAGTGGAGTGTGACATGTTGCAGGGTCAGGGTACGTCCCTGCAGAAGGAGTGTGAGGACCTGAGGTCAGAGAGGACCACGCTGCTGGGCAAACTACAAACTATGGAGGACCAGCTCACCAGGTACATACACCCATATGTCAGACGGGCAGCAGGTTGATCAGAGGGTAGAGGAGCAGAGAGAGGGGCGCTTGCATAAATGTGTGAACGCTAACCCATCTTGAAAGGCTTCTCCTTGTGGGTGTCTGTTGTTAGAGCAGGGTGGGCGAGGCCAAGGGACAAAATGTGTCCAATAGCGATGGCCTCCCTAAATGTCCAATGAGCTGTGCTTCTGCCTGGGAAAACCACTTGGGAAATCACCCAAGAGCTGCATTTCTAAGTGTGTGTGTGTGTGTGTGTGTGTGTGTGTGTGTGTGTGTGTGTGTGTGTGTGTGTGTGTGTGTGTGTGTGTGTGTGTGTGTGTGTGTGTGTGTGTGTGTGTGTGTGTGTGTGTGTGTGTGTGTGTGTGCAGCAGCAGGACACAGCACCAGGCCCTCTCCTCCTCCCTCCAGACGGTGGAGCACAGGGAGGAGATGCTGACGCAGCGCCTGGGCTCCCTGGAGAACCAGCACCTCCTCGACTCTTCCAACCTCCACACCCTGCTGGACCAGGCCAAGACAAACACGCACAGCCTACAGAAAGAGGTACAGACACGCACACAGCATGCAAACAGACGTGCAAACAGCATGCAGAGAGAGGTACACACACAGCATGCAGAGAGAGGTACACACACACGCACAGCATGCAGAGACGTGCACGCTCACACAGTATGCAGAGAGAGGTACGCACACACAGCCTGCAGAAAGTGGTACACACACAGACTGCAGAAAGACGTGCGCACAGCATGAAGAGACAGGAACTCGCGCACACACACACACACACACACACCAACAGACTGTAGAGAGTGGTACACACACACAAACTGCCGAAAGACATGCACACATCATGCAGATAGAGGTACACACACAAACAACCAGACATACAGACTGCAGGGACAGGTACACGCGCACGCACACACCCTGAAGAGAGAGCCACACACACGCACAGCCTACAAAGAAAGCTACACGCACATCCGGACGAGAGATAAACGTGTGTGTTTGTGTGTGTGTGTGTGTGTGTGTGTGTGTGTGTGTGTGTGTGTGTGTGTGTGTGTGTGTGTGTGTGTGTGTGTGTGTGTGTGTGTGTGTGTGTGTGTGTGTGTGTGTGTGTGTGTGTGTGTGTGTGTGTGTGTCAGTATGAGGAGACCCAGGAGCAGCTGGTGGACCTGAGGAGGCGCTACGAGAAGGCGGAGCAGGACAAGGTCCTGATCCACCAGGAGCTGGAGCAGTGTCGCTCCTCCCTCCAAGTCCTGCAGGCCAGGAGTTCCAGCGTCAGTACCACTACTCTCTCTGCATCCATCTATCTAGCTCTGTCTAGATGGGTCTCTGACATGCAGAACTATATATCTACCTAGCTCGGCCTACCTCGATCAGTCCTCATCTAGATGGGTCTAAATCATACAAATCGATATATCTCTATCTATCATCTATATCTTTCATCTATATCGTTTAGCTCTATCTATCTATCTATCTATCTATCTATCTATCTATCTATCTATCTATCTATCTATCTATCTATCTATCTATCTATCTATCTATCTATCTATCTATCTATCTATCTATCTATCTATCTATTATCTTTCAACTATATCGTTAAGCTCTATCTGTGTTTATTTATCTATCTATCTATATCTTCAATCTATATCGTTTAGCTCTATCTGTCTATATATATCTATCCAGTTCGGTGATGCTGTATCTGTCTAGCTGTATACATCTCTATCTAGCTCTATATTTTGCTTATCCAGCCGCTGTTCTCCATGTTGATTTGAGGCTGATTCAGGCTGAACTTGTCCCTCCTCTCCTGCCCTAGTCCTCCATGTTGATTTCATATGGATTATGGCTGATTTCGATTTGAGTCTGATTTTTGGCTGAATTCATGTTGATTTCTGCCTGATTTTATTCCTTCCCCTAGAACTCATGTTGATTTCAGGCGGATTTGGGCAGGTTTTAGTCTGGTTTGGGCTGATATCATACAGATGTCAGCTAATTCCAACAGATTTGAGTCTGATTTCAGACTTAACCAAGTCTAACTTCAGGCTGAAATCATTCAAGTCCAAATCCGCAGTAATATGAGTCTTATGTTGGCTGATGTCAGGCCGAATCCTGCTGATTTGAGTCTGATTCTGGTGCGTTGACGCTGGATTGGGGCTGATTTGAGTGTGATTCAGGCTGACGTGTGCCTCCTCCCCTAGTCCTCCAGGCTGCAGCCGGCCCAGGCGTTTCTCATAGGTCTGGCTCTGGTTCTGCTCTACTGGTTGTTTGGCCAGTTCTGGTAGAAAGGTACACGCCGCAGACTGCTGTCTCCGTCACAACATGTGCTCGCCATCACAATCCAGGGGCCTTTTTCTGTTTTATAAAGGGGAACCATTCAAGCTGGGCTGACCTTTACTCTATTAGGGACCCTAACCCTTACTCTTTAATAACATTAGACTCTTTACAAAAGCTTCCCGGCAGGCCCCTGAAAAGCAGCAGAATTTTACAAAAAATACAAAAAACTCATTACAATAATACAACATCAACATCTGTCCACACATTGCAGGTGTTCTACATCAAGTAACCTGACTCAGACGGTTGCATCTTGCTACATATAACCCTATATAGCCTATATATCTATATATAAAACTCCTATATAACCTATGTACACAACTATATATGTATATACCACATATAGTATAAGCCTGTTAAGTTAAACCTGGTAAGTGTTGGAAACCAGCCCCTGGATTCTGATTGGCTAAAACAGTGTTGCCCCGCCTACTGCTCCTTCACACCACCATCTCTACATCTCCATCATGTCGGTCCGATTTCTCAGTTGATTTGAGCTTTATTCACTAAACCTTCTGCCTGTCAGTCTGTTTGTCTGTCTGCCGATCTGTCCGGCTGTCTTGTCTTCAGCTGTGGTTGAGGCTGAACCCGGGTTTTTAAGAACACGGTCAAAGGGCTAATGGCGGGGTGTGTTCAGAGCCGGTGTTCTGCTGACTGCTGCTGTGATGTCACCATGTCGGAGGAGTGCGATGTCGTGTCAGGAATGCTGAGTTGGTTTCTAATTAACCCAACTGTCAACCTGTCTTCATGCTGTCACATGACCTATCCCTTGAGCCCTCCCTCATCAGTAACCCCAGGATCCAGACATCCTCTCTGTCTGTCTGTCTGTCTCTCTCTCTCTCTGTTCATCTGTCTTTCTCTTCCCCTCCCCCAAAGCCCCTTTCGCTTGGCTTGTTGCTTGATATCATCACTTGTTATTTTCCGCTTTCCTGATTGCTTGATGGCATGATTTAATTGGATGAGCTTGCTGTCCATCTCTTCCCTTTTTAATCTCTCGTTTCTTTCTCCTCCTCCTGCTCCCGGGTTGCTTCTCTGGTGGGGAAGTGTTTGTCAAAATCAGTTGAATGACGTTAACTTTATTGTGTGTGTCCTACAGGGTCGCTGGAGGTCCTGGATGCCCGTCGTCGTGGTGATGGTTGCTGTGACAGCGGCGGTCCTTTATCCCAACTTCCCCAAGAGCAGCTCCACCTAACACTCTCTCACGCACGCACACCTGCACACACACACCTATACAAACGCCTCCACACCTATATCTACACACACACACACACACACACACACCTATACACATACAGCTACAGCAACATACACATACGCACCCCTATTCACACACATATACGCACACACACACCCACGTATATAAACACCTTTACACGTGCACATAGAAATATGGTGAGGTGTGTAGTGCGTGCAGGGAGCAGTTGTCTGTATAAAGTGTAATTGTATATAAAAATAACTGTGTGGCGGGGGGGGTGTATAGAGATGTGATTTTTACTGAGAATCCACTCCCTCCAGTAGGGGCACTGTGGGCTGATCCTCTCTTCTTCTGTCTCTCCTCCGGTCATAACCGGTAAAAACTTGTCTGAACTGGTTTAAACTGGTATATAACCAGTCTGAACGGGTTCAAACTGGTTTGGTATCTAACCAGTCGGAACTAGTTTGGTATTGAACCAGCTTGAACTGGTTTGTTTGTCTGTTAATCCTCCATGTTGGTTCAGGGTGCTGGGGATGGGGATGGGGTTTGGGTTGGGGTTAAGGTTAAGCCAAATGAAAGTCAGATTTCTCTGTGGTCTTCTGGGCACAAGGGGTCAAAGTGCCTCTGTAACTATCACCTGAGAGAGCGAGAGTGTGTGTGCACCGGGAACATGTGTCTGGTCAGACTCTCTGACCACTGGTGTGTGGGTGTGTGCGTTTCTTGTCCGTTTGAAACCGACAAACAAATATTCCTGATGTTAAAGAGTCAAACACACTACAGTCGAGAGAGAATTGTAAATTAAAGAGTTAAAGACTTATTGAATGATATGCGTTATTAGACCTATTTTGTTAAGATCGTTTAGAGCTAAGAGAGATGATGTAATGATTCTGCAGCAGAGAGTTTTGGGATTAAAGTTGTAGCAATGCTGACCCACCAACACACAGAGTCCAGTCCTCTTCTTGCTCTCACTCTTTCACCAGGATCCTGATGTGGTTCACCATCAGTCCCATCCTCTTCTTGCTGTCACTCAGTCTCCCGGAGGTTCACCATCCCCTGTGTCACATCCTCTTCCTACTCATTCATTCACAAGGACTTATAAGAGTCCTCTTCATACTCTCTCATGCACTAATGTATTCACCATGCATTAAAGGGTTAAAAGTTCACTTATTTCCACGTGCATTCCGAACTTCTCATTCTGATTAAATTCTGTTTAATCCAATTCTGAGTTAACCAATTAACCCAATGCAATGTTAAGGGGACTTACTGGAACTGTTGTCTCCAAACTCTGGAGACAGAGTGGTTACACAATAAACCAAACTAAAAGTCAAAATGACCAGAACTATCTGGAACCCAGTCCATGATATCCCGGGCTCTTAAACCAAAGCTGTAGTGAAGTTTATTCCTTTGAAGTCTAAGAAGTTAAAAATAAGGAGCATCATCACAACCTCTGTTAGTTTACATGTTGCCTGTTGTCCTGAAGGTGAGGATATCGAGGTCATGAACCCCGTTCACATGTTTAGAGTAAGCAACCTATTCTCAAGTTGAATTGTTCATATCCAAGTCCTACGGCGTCTCTCTCAGCCTCACACGTCCCACACAAAATACTGTCTGAACGTAATAAGTACTGTGGTTTATCACATCCCATAATGAAAGGTTATCCACCTGGGTGGACGGTAGAATGTCACCCCCTGTTCAGTTTCAGCGTCTTTGATATGACACGTACTGCATCACACGAAACAAGTGACATCATCCAGGTTCACCCATGTTGATCCAGTCATGTGACACAGCATGTTGGCGCCTGCTGGACGCCATCTGGACGGAGGAGCTCCAGATGTGGTGTGTAGGCCAGTAGATACCAGTAGAGACAGGTTAGTAGAGACCACTGTACTGTAGAAAGGTGCACAATTCCCACAACAAAACACATTTGGAACAGTAGTCCGGTTATAATAATGGTTGAGTTACCTCTAGTTAATTTATAATTATCTATAGTTCAATATCACTACTAATCTATGGTGTTTATCAGTTTAATTAACAGTCTAGTTATTAATACTTGTATATTGTTCTATATAACAGTCCTCTCTCTTTGATAGATTGAGAGACAACTGACAAAGAGATGTGTGGGTGTGTGATCAAATGCTTGAGTGATAATGACAGGCTTGACTCATGTTCTGACTTGGTGTGTTTGTCTCCTGGGACGACAGAAATCAAGTGTAGCATGATGTCATAAGCATGCCAGTGTCTGAACATCAAGCTGTTGTGCAACTCCTGTCCGTCTCTCTCTACCTGTGTCTGTCTGTCTGTCTTTCAGGCTGCATGTCTCTCTACCTGTCCGTCTCTCACTTGACTACCTGTCTCTCTGTCTATCTGTCTGTCTGTCTATCTGCTTGTCTGTTTCTCTACCTGTTTGTCGGTCAATCTGTATACCAGTCAGCCTTTCCGTCTCTGCCTGTCGGCCTACCTATCAGTCTGTCTGTCTGTCTCTCTGTCTGTCTGTCTATCTCTACTTGTACGTCTACCGATCTGTCTGTGAGTCTGTCGGTCTCCCTACCTTTCTGTCTGCCGGTCAGCGTGTCTCTCTGTCCATTTACCTGTCTTCCCCTGTCTGTCTGTCGGTCTGTCTGTCTGTCCATCTTTCTACCTGTTCACCTCTCTCTGTCTGTCTCTCCATCTCTATGAAATAATTTATGGATTAAAAATATACTATTTCTACACTATCAAATATAACATATACTATAATTTATCTAATATATACTCTTTTATATACAGTATTAAAAGTAATCCTGATGTTTCAAAAACAGATTGGGTTGTCTGTGTGTGCGCGTGTGTGTGTGTGTGTGTGTGTGTGTGTGCGTGTGTGCGCGTGCTTGTGTCTTCAGATTTAAACAAGGTGTGTAGACTACCAGGTGTGTGTATTTGCATATTAGGGTGTGTATTTGCTTCAATCTATCTCTGACATGTCGCGATTTCTATAGCATGACATTTGCTTATTTTGCATATTCTTTGCCGATACATGATCTTTCATTCTTTCATTCTATCATTCTTTCTCTCTTTCTTTCTTTCTTTCGTCATCGTTAACTAGTGCGCATGCGCAGTGTGCGGCTCCCAGAGTGAGGAGAGTCGTGCTCTCAGACCGCGAACAGAGTGACTCCTGACGGCTCCTAGGCAGCAGCAGCTTCCAGCCCAAAAACTTCAGACTAAAGTTACTTAAGTTCCTCATACATCGGAGCCGAGAGACGCAGCAAGATGCCGGTCACGGAGAAAGACCTGGCGGACGACGCTCCGTGGAAGAAGATCCAACAGAACACTTTCACCCGTTGGTGCAACGAGCACCTCAAGTGTGTCAACAAGCGGATAGCGGACCTGCAGTTGGACCTGAGCGACGGACTGAGACTCATCTCCCTGCTGGAGGTGCTGAGCCAGAAGGGCATGCTGAGGAAGTACCACCCGAGGCCAACTTTCCGCCAGATGAAGCTGGAGAACGTGTCCCTGGCGCTGGAGTTCCTGGAGCGGGAAAACATCAAGCTGGTGTCCATAGGTGAGTTCAGGAACCCCGGCTCCTGGAGCTCCACCTACCCGCTCCCCTCCCACCCCTGCGGACATGCATAAACTCACCTCAAAGACTTTTAGAAGTCACAAAATCCAATGCAGGCGGTCGGCTTTTTGATTATGTTTTCATTCATTTTATTGAGGTACTATTGACATGTACCGTGTTGCTCAGAGGTCAGAACACGCGGTGTCTTGGTTCAGGTCAAAGTCCGTTATTCGTTTCGTTATTGCTCTGCGATTACGAGGTGATATCACTTTTATTGATTATACACACCTGCCTCCCTCTCCGAATAGGATTGGACATGAAAGGTGTAATTGATGAACAGAAAAACGATCTAACGGGAAAGCATTGCGCAGCCTCCTATTACTATTGGTGGGCTTTATCTGGTTGGAGTGTTCTGGTGTATTGAGCCATGCTTATTGATAAGACCACTTTGGGACACGAGCATCACCCCACCCACCACAACTCTTTAAATACGGTTTGATTTTGTGAGAGACAATTGATGGAGTGGTCATCCTCTAATGGAGCTGTGCCCCTGGTCCTTCACAGATGTGTTGCTTACAATGTGCGAGAGAGTTTGTGTAAGTTACAGAGTCTGACAGTTTGTGTTGAGCAAGTATTTCATTTCTTTCAAAAAAAGTTGTTGACTAAGCACATGTTGGCACTCAGTCCTAAGATATCGTAATTCACCCCCCCCCTCCTCCTCCTCCAACCTGTACCAACCACTGACTGGTCCAATCATTGTTATCTGCCTACCAGCAATGAAGCCAGTACTTTTGAAGCTTCAGGAAAAACTACAACTAGCATATGTAGACTCGTCTTCCCATCATTCCTGTTGACAACACAGGAAGTTGGGAATTTATTATTCATCACCTTCCTGTCTCCTCTTCCTGGTGTGTGTGTGTGTGTGTGTGTGTGTGTGTGTGTGTGTGTGTGTGTGTGTGTGTGTGTGTGTGTGTGTGTGTGTGTGTGTGTGTGTGTGTGTGTGTGTGTGTGTGTGTGTGTGTGTGTGTGTCCTCTTTAAGCAGTAGTCACGTCAGACGGGTGGGGCTGTGCGTTTTGGAAAGAGGCTTACTGATTGACTACACACACGGCGGTGAATGTGGAGGGAAACAATGGGTTACTTTTTGTCGGTATTTAGAGAGAGAGACATTGTGTTAGTTTGTGACATGCCTCACCTCCATGTCAGCCAATAACTCTGTGTATGTGAGGCAGCGTGTATGTGTATGTTAGGCTGCCTGTGTGTCTAAGGTGTGTATGTGTGATTGAAGGTGTGAGTGTGCCCGCTTGTTGCTTGGTTAATAACTTGCTAGCTGCTCCTGGTTTGGCCCTCAGAGCTTCATAGCTAGGAGCCTCCGAGCTAGTGACTGATAGCGAGGGGCTTCAGAGCTAAGGGGGCTCAGAGCTTAAGGGCTTCAGAGCTAGGGGTCTCAGAGCTAGGGCCTCAGTACTAGTAGCCTCAGAATTAAGGGTAGGTTAGTCTGGGTAACGGTGTGCTAGCTATTACTGTTTTTCAGACAGACCATACATTCCATAATCTAGTCTCATCCAATAATAAGCAACCGGCTTAGATCTCTCATCTGATTGGTTGGTTGCAACCCTAGACTACATTTGATTGTCTGATTGCACAACCAGGTATAGAGAGGGGAAGTGGAGTGGGTGTTGGCTGGGTGAGTGTTCACTGTGGAGTACGTTGTGAAATCAATTCTGGGGTTTGAGAGAGATGAGTGATAAAAGATGAAGAGAAGGCGAGAGACGTGTGCCATTATAATGTCTACACTGCAGAGTGAACGGAGCAGAGAGGTTTTTCACCTGGTTGGAATCTTCATGTCATTTAAGAAATGCAATGTTCTATTTTACATGCAAATACAGAGAGAGATCAAGGAAAAGATGGAGAGAAAGACTTTAATGAACTGGCTCAACAGGATCCACTGCGTACGTGAACTAAACCATTCTGTGATCTCTCTCGATCTTGGTCTCTGTATCTGTCTCTCTCGCTTTTGTTTCTGTCTCTCTCTCATTCTCCTTCCTAGGCCACTCTCTGCTTTCTATAGCTCCTCTCCTCAGATTGGCTGACACAGTCTGTCACTCTCCCTCCCTCCGGTCCCAGGTCTCCATGGAAACATGTGTAACAGTGGAACGTGAAAAGCCCTGTTTACAGTCTAGGCACAACACGCACACGCAGCATGCGTACAAGTAATCCTCTTTAAGAGAGGGGTGGGGGGGGGGGGTAAACACACAGAAGCTTACCTTTCCGATGAAACAACTGTCTCTCTGTCTGACTTTAAGAGGGGTGCATTCAACAAAGCCTGTGATTGGCGCCAGCCAATGATTGGCTGTGCTCTCATCCTCCGGTCAGGTCAAAGGTTAGAATCTGGGGATCGGAGATGAGGTAATTTCCTTCTGTCCAAACACTTCTTCCGGTATGGGTTCCAAAGGTTAGCCCCATGGCTAACACTTGTTCACAAACAATGGAGTCATATAAACCCACAGTAGCAAAAACCGTTAGCCCTATGGAGCCAGAGGCTATTCGTTAACTTCCTTTAGCAAGTGTTGTGTGAGGTAATTCTTGTGTAATGTCTATTTCCTACATTTCATAGAACCCATGCAGGCATGTGCGCACAGGCACACATGTTTGATTTCGGGAACACCTTGCAGACTGTGTCATTAAACACACACCCTCACCCACAGCTTAAACGTGTGTGTGTGTGTGTGTGTGTGTGTGTGTGTGTGTGTGTGTGTGTGTGTGTGTGTGTGTGTGTGTGTGTGTGTGTGTGTGTGTGTGTGTGTGTGTGTGTGTGTGTGTGTGTGTGTGTGTGAGATACAAAGCCTCTTTCTTGCCTGAGGGAAGGTAACATAAGTAGAGAAGACGGATAGATTTACCCACACACAGACAACCTCTTTTATCACTCTTTAAATCAACTCGTTGTAGTAGGCGCTTTGATGAACCAGAAAAGTTTCACCAGAAAACCCCAAAATAAACATTTTAGACTTTGAAAAAGTCAACCTTCTTAAACTCCAGACCCTGAACTTGAATCCATACTTTAACCTTTAATCTAGACACTGACATTCAATCAACACTCTTAACACGTAATCCAGACTCTAAACATTAATCTAGATACTAGCCTTCAATCAAGACTCTAACCTTTAATTTAAACTCAGAACATTGACGTTAAATCCAAACTCTGACTTTTAATGAAGACTTAAATTGAGTCGACTCTAACCTTGAATACAGACTCTAAATTTGTATCTAGACACTGAACCGTAATCTAGATACCAAGCTTTAACCCAGACTCTTAACTCAAACTCAAACTGTAAACTCTTTATTTTATTCTTGTCCTTCATCATAGCGGTTTATTTCCAATGGGTTGACTGGATAACCCTCCCCCCTTTCCCACCACATGTATGGGCTGGTTATGGTGACATCATAGCCAGTGAACAGCAGGATGAGGTCATGCAGGCCTAAACTTGTGTGGGGGTTTGGGTGTGGGGATGGGTATGTGTGTTTGTGGATGCCAGATGTTAAATGGTGCATGTCATGGACATGTTAAGTGTGTGTGTGTGTACATGAGGGTGTGTGGGGCACAGATGCATATTGCATAAGCCACGTGGTTAAACAGTTCACCCAAGCTAAAACCATCACTAAACTAACTCATCCAAGTTGGAGACGTTCTCCATATTAATGACTGATGTTTTGGACAGGGTGTGTTGCTAGGGTAGGTGTAGTCTGATAGTGGGTGCTAGAGTAGGTATATTCTGGAAGTTGTTTCCTTTGGTAGAGTAGGCTGATGGTTGACCATAGAGTTTGTATAGTCTGATGCTGTGGTGCTAGGGTGGAAATAGTCTGAGAGTATTGAGGTAGGTGTATTCTGATGCTTGTTGTTAGGATAGGTATAGTTTGATGTTGTGTTGCTAGGGTAAGTATAGTTCGATATTTGTTGCTGAGGTAGGTATATTGTAATCATTGTTGCTAGGATGAGCTGATAGTTGTTGCTAGGGTAGGCTAGCTGTGTTGTAAACCTGCACTGGTCAGAGACCTTGTGTGACTGTCAAACATCAATAACTAGTCTGGCTTAATGGCTGGCTGCAGACAGACTCACTCGCACTGATCTGTGTGCTGGAAACAGATTTATTTATTTTGTTTGACTAAAACATAGTGTGTGGGAGGGTGTGGACAGGGTGTGGCCCTCCGATAAGACCATACACGCTCACACTTTCCTTTGACATAGACATGCAATAGCAATTATATTGACTATTATCATTAATAATGAAGGTAGCTGGGTACTGAAAAAGTACTGCTGCAGGCCACAGAAAACAGCTTTCACCGGCAAACTAGAGGAGGATTAATAATAGGTTATTAAAATGGTGCATGGTAGCACAGGGTAAAGTCCAGGCAAACTGCCTTCTGACATTCTTTCATTGTTGTGTGTGTGTGTGTGTGTGTGTGTGTGTGTGTGTGTGTGTGTGTGTGTGTGTGTGTGTGTGTGTGTGTGTGTGTGTGTGTGTGTGTGTGTGTGTGTGTGTGTGTGTGTGTGTGTGTGTGTGTGTGTGTGTGTGCAAAGGTTGTCCACTTGCTATTGTTACTGCTAACTGGCAGGATGTTTGCTAGGAAAAACCATGAACACGCACACAAACTCTCTCTCACACACACACACACACACAATCACACAGGATATAAGGCTGACACATACACACCTGCGGCCCCGCCTGTGTGCGGGTGGTGTCAGAACATTCCAGAGGACACGCCTTAATATGTGCTTCTGTGTTTAACTCTTAGACCAGCTGGTTAGGAAACATTAACCTGCTAGAGTTCCGAAGGGAAAATATAGAAACACAATATAGCAGAGGGGATCTTTAGAGAATCCTGGCAAGGGATTAAAACAATGGAATTTATTAATCAATGTGTAAATGAGAATAAACAATCCATGAATGGGGTTGGAGTATTCTGATCTAAACACTAGCCACTCATTTTTTGCTAGTTTCGAAACGTGCCTTCTCTGAAAAATTCTCCTTGCTGAGAGGGTCTCTTGTACCTCAGAATGACAGTGTGATATCTCAGGAATGTGTCACTGCCTATTCATGACGGGGAACATAATAATGGCTGCTGGACCTGTCCTCTGTGGGTTCACAGATCGGCCAAATGCCTCCAATCTGGACAACATCCACTTTAAAACCCATCCTGATACCAAAAAGCCCAAGGAACTAAATGCTTTTCAACCTATGGCTCTCACATCCCTTGTCGTGAAATTTACTTTGAAGTTTTTACAATATATTCTTGTCTCCCTCATTGATGGCAAATTAGACCCCTTGTATTTTTGCTTACCAAGCTGGTAAAGGTGTGGAGGATGCAGATCTCCTCATTCTCGCACTATGGAAAAGCACCTTGAGAAACCCAAATCTCATGTGAATCTATAATTCTCTGAATTCTTTGAAACAAGATGCAGCCTTATATTTAGATAGAGTGACTTGCTCCTTATTTTAAATTGCAAGATCAGCAATTTTGGTATTGCTTTAAGATTTCCTTAATGATTGAATTCAGCAGATTTGTGTGAATGGACACATGTCTATCACGAGGTCTCAAATCGGGGCTGTCCCCCGGGTTGCGTCCTGTCCCCCTGCTTGTTGTTTATACAGAAAGCTGTAGAACGGTTCAAGTTTCACTCAGTGAAGTTCTCTGATGCCAGGGAACGGCCTACTTTCACTTCTCCAGGGTGTGGAGTCAGGTCACGGTTGTTTCCGTTGCCTGCCCCCGTCAAATGGTGTGACGAAAACTTCCTGACCATAATATGTCAAAAAACAAGGAATTAACGATTTAATTCTCACAAAATAGTCAAAAATCAAAAGCCAAACATGTTGAATCTTTTGACACATGCAAGTATCTAGTATTCGCGACACTAAGTCCTTTCTCCTTCTTCTCTCTGGCCCAAAAACGTTGACTGTAGTCATTTGAAATAACTGTTACGTTGGCACTCCCACTTGTGATGTTACTAGAGGGTACATTTTGAAATGGCTTGTAATGGCCAATCAAACTCGTGCCTTGTGTTGGATTAGGAGCCTTTTTAAAAGGGATAGTGGAGCGTTGACCTGACCCCTGACCTGTGTCCAGACTCCAAGGCCATCGTGGATGGGAACCTGAAGCTGATCCTGGGTATGATCTGGACGCTCATCCTCCACTACTCCATCTCCATGCCAGTCTGGGAGGACGAGGACGATGTGGTACTGCTCGCACACAAACATAGACACAGAGACACACACACAGAGACACACACACAGAGACACCCGCACAGAGACACCCGCACAGAGACACCCGCACAGAGACACCCGCACAGAGACACCCGCACAGAGACACACTCAGACATACTGGTAGCTAGACACAGCCAATCATGAAGAGACAGACAGACAGACGGGTAGGGATTTAGACTAGTAGACACACACAGACAGACGGGTAGGGATTTAGACTAGTAGACACACACAGACAGACGGGTAGGGATTTAGACTAGTAGACACACACACAGACGGGTAGGGATTTAGACTAGTAGACGCACACAGACAGACGGGTAGGGATTTAGACTAGTAGACACACACAGACAGACGGGTAGGGATTTAGACTAGTAGACACAGACAGGCCGAGAGCAAAGCAGACGGGAATGTCTATGCTCATCCCCAAAGCGTCTTTCTTGTTTGTTTACAGTGTAACCAGATATATTTCTATAGTTATATTTAGTTATAGTTTTATAAATGTCAATGTCTTCAAACACGACGACTTGATTCATCTGGACCTCACTTCTTTATTTTATGAAGTTTGTTGTAGCCATTTGTTCTGCAGATTCACATTGATGTACGTGGGTGATTTCAGTTATGGCTATGACTTACTTTTGACCCGCACGGCACCTGCGCCGGATCCAAGTGTTAGGTGGTTGTCATGGTGACGGGGTTGCGAGGGGGACACGGTTCTCATGGTAACGGGGTGTGACGTTGTGATGTCCTCCAGGCGGATAAGAAGACCCCCAAGCAGCGTCTGCTGGGCTGGATCCAGAACAAGGTGCCCGACCTGCCCATCAACAACTTTGCTCGAGACTGGAAGGACGGCCGGGCCCTGGGGGCGCTGGTGGACAGCTGTGCTCCTGGTGAGGGGATGGGGATGTGGATGGGGGGGGGGCACGCACGCACGTGCGTGTGCGTGTGTGTGTTTGTGCGTGTTCCATTGCATATAACTACTTGAGGCTTTTACCCGTAGCAAATTGTAGCAACGGCATTCCACCATCAAGATGGTATTGTATTTAATAGTGCGTGTGCCACATTTTGTTTTCTAGGCTTGTGTCCTGACTGGGAGACCTGGGATCCAGTGAAACCAGTAGAGAACGCCAGTGAAGCCATGCAGCTGGCCGACACATGGCTGGGAATACCACAGGTCCCGCCCCTAAACTACTCCTCTCCTCACCTCTTCCCTTCTCTCCACTTCTCTCCTTGTCTCCTCTCCTCCCCTCCCATTCTCTCCTTTCCTCCTCTTGTCTCCTTCCCTGCGCTTCTCCTCTCCTTCTCCCTTCTCTAATCCCTTTTCTTCTCCTCTTCTCTTAAAAATGCAGTAGGTAATATTTAACAGCTATAATTTGAGGGTAATTGTTAGGAACGGAACAGCCATCCGTCAGTTATTGAGTTGGGATGCATGTGGAAGCATCTTGCTCGCTTCTGCTTTTTCTCTCAAACCACTTTCTCTCAAACAGTACCGACCGCACCCTTTTTGAATAACGTTTGTGTGTATTAATAACGAAGGTGTTCACTGTTCTTCACCACCCCCAGGTGATAGCGCCTGAGGAGATCATCGACCCCAGCGTGGACGAGCAGTCTGTGATGACCTACTTGTCCCAGTTCCCCAAGTCCAAGCTGAAACCCGGAGCGCCCCTCAAACCCAAGCTCAACCCCAAGAAGGCTCGCGCTTACGGCCGAGGTAACACACACACACACACACACACACACACACACACACACACACACACACACACACACACACACACACACACACACACACACACACACACACACACACACACACACACACACACACACACACACACACACACACACACACACACACACATTAACACACACACACACACATTAACACACACACACACACATTAACACAAACACACGCATGTAGTTGCACCAAGCAGGTGTGAGTGTGATTAGCCGTTACAAGCCGTTAGATGTTATCCACTGTCATTCCCCCCCCCCCTCCCAGGTATCGAACCGACGGGTAACCACGTGATGCGTCCGGCGGTCTTCACCGTGGACACCTTCAGCTCCGGCCAGGCTCAGATCACCGTCTACGTGGAGGACCCCGCGGGACTGAAGGAGGAGGTGGCCTAACTGCCCCGGAGCACGACTGTAGACTGTAGTGTTCTAGTAGTAGTAGTACGGACAGGAGGGGTTAAACAGTTGTGTGTCTGTGTGTGTGTCAGGTGAAGGCGGTTCTTAATGAGGGGAAGAAGACCTACAATGTCACCTACGTCCCAAAGGTGGTCGGCAATCACAAGGTAACGGCTCAGCCAATCAGCACCGGGCGCTGTTGGTGCTTCCTGGTGATAGAGTGGTTGCTTTATGTGTACAGGGGAACAGTGTTTCCCTCGGTCATGGGGACTTTTGATTGTGTTCCCTAGGTAACGGCCACTGTCATTCGTGTTTCCCTGGTTACAGTGCTGCTTGTGTTTCCCTAGGTAACGGTGCTATTCGCAGGCCAGCAGATCCCCAAGAGTCCGTTCGAGGTGGGCGTGGAGAAGGCCCTGGGGGACGCCAGCAAGGTCACGACCAAGGGCGTGGGCCTCGATCCCACGGGCAACATCGCCAACAAACCCACCTACTTCGATATCTACACCGCAGGTTCGATCCCCAGTCACCACACCGGAGGCCGGCACCAACACACTCCTGCGAAACGTTATCTCACTTCATCCAACCTTTTAGGATCAGGCTATTTCTGCTTCTGCTGAGTGGTGTTCATGACGATGCACTACGGTGGACATCCATTTAAAAGGCCGTGAGTGGTCCACCAGTGGGCGGTGGTGGCGGTTCAAAATCGATCAGGTTTAGTTCAGATCATTAGAAGACCTGCAGGCGCAGTTGTTTTTAATGAGGGGGTGGGACTTAATGACTGGTGTTAACAAGGGGGTCTAGATTTCAAAACTTGTGTTAAGAATGGGGTGTGGCTGTATGGTTCGTGTTAATGAGTGGGGGTGGTCTCAAGGCTGTGGTTAATGAGAGGGGGTGGTCTCAAGGCTGTTAATGAGAGGGTGTGGTCTCAAGGCTATGGTTAAAGAGAGGGGGTGGTCTCAAGGCTGTGGTTAATGAGAGGGGGTGGTCTCAAGGCTATGGTTAATGAGAGGGGGTGGTCTCAAGGCTATGGTTAATGAGAGGGGGTGGTCTCAAGGCTATGGTGATGAGTGTGTGGTCTCAAGGCTATTGTTAATGAGAGGGTGTGGTCTCACGGCTATTGTTAATGAGAGAGTGGTCTCAAGGCTATTGTTAATGAGAGAGTGTGGTCTCAAGGCTGTGGTTAATGAGAGGGGGTGGTCTCAAGGCTGGTTAATGAGAGGGGGTGGTCTCAAGGCTATGGTTAATGGGAGGGTGTGGCTTCAAGGCGTACTAACGAGGGGGTGTGGTCTGCCAGGAGCGGGAGTCGGGGATGTGACGGTGGTGGTGAAGGACCCCCAGGGCCGTGACAACACGGTGGAGGTGATGATGGAGGACCAGGGCGACGCCACGTACCGCTGCACCTACCGGCCCACCCAGACCGGCCCCCACGCCGTCGCCATATCCTTCGCCGGCGTCGCCATACCCAAGAGCCCCTTCCCCGTCGAAATCGCACCCGGTAAGTTCTGATGGAATAATGAACATGGAAGTATTCTATTTCATTTACAGTTATTATATTTTTATTTGATTCTAATTATTTCATGCCTAGTTTTTGTTTCTCACACTTTTTCTTATTATATTGCATTATTGAAGGAGCCTGAGACTCAAGGATTTTATTGCCAGCGACCGCTGCTGTAATTGTTGACCAAAAAACATCTTAAATCTTGAATCTTGAATATCATCTCACAGGTCAGATGATGCCCGGGTCATGTGACCACGGCAGAGAGCCAGGGTTAACTCTGTTAGTCCTTCTGTCTGTCTGTCTGTCTGTCCAGCGTGTGTTGCGGGCGCGTGCAGGGCGACAGGTCGGGGACTCCAGCCGTCAGGGGTGAGGGTGAAACAGGCGGCCGACTTCCGTGTGGACACCCGGAACGCCGGGAGTGGTGATCTGAAGGTGCTCCTGAAAGGACCCAGTGAGTGCAGCTAGTCACACTGGGAGATAGCCACTACACCCAAAGTCTGCCAGTGGTTATACTGGGAGCCTAGCAGTACAGCCACAGTATGCTACTGGTGACTCAAAGTGTGTGTGTGTGTGTGTGTGTGTGTGTGTGTGTGTGTGTGTGTGTGTGTGTGTGTGTGTGTGTGTGTGTGTGTGTGTGTGTGTGTGTGTGTGTGTGTGTGTGTGTGTGTGTGTGTGTGTGTCAGAGGGTCGTGAGGAGCAGGTGAAGCAGACAGAGAGTGACGCCGGTGTGTTTGGTTATGAATACCAACCCCTGACTCCTGGGAAATACACCGTGTCCCTCACCTGGGGGGGTGTACACATACCAAAGAGGTAACTCACACACACACACGCGCACACACACTCCATTGAAGCTGTAAGCCCCCTCCTGACCTCCTGTCCTCCTCACCTCCAGTCCCTTTGAGGTGGTCGTAGGACCTGAGGCCGGACCCCAGAAGGTTCGTGCCTGGGGCCCTGGTCTGGAGAAGGGGATTGTGGGTAAATCGGCCAACTTTGTGGTGGAGTCTGTTGGCAGCGATGTGGGCGCACTCGGTAAGAGAACATGACACAAGATGGCGTAGAATCGTGTTCATATTGTCATCGACTCCGGGTCAGTGAGTCGCCCCAGGCTCGTCTAACCCGGTCGTCGTGGGTTCAGGGTTCGCCATCGAGGGTCCGTCGCAGGCCAGGATCGAGTGCAACGACCAGAACGACGGCTCCTGTGACGTGCTGTACTGGCCCACGGAGCCCGGGGAGTACGCGGTGCACGTCACCTGTGACGACGAGGACATCGAGGACAGCCCCTTCATGGCCCACATCGTCCCCGACGACGGGGCCAGCAGCGCCTCCAAGGTGACCGCCGCCACGCGTCACTTCCTGGTCACATGACTCCACTGTAGAACGAGGGTTAGGTCAGATACAGGGTGATATGTACGGTACAGTAAGATAATTAGACATAGTTTAAAATATACATTAATTTGACATTAATATATAGACCTTTGTGTAGGTAGAACTACAGTAGAATAGATAAAGTTACTGTAGAAAGAGAGCTACTGTAGAATGGAACGTTAAAGTTCATATAGAGCTGCAATAAAATAGACAGTGACACTTACATAGAGCTACATTAGAACATAAAGTTAATGTACCACATATAGATACAGTAGGAAAGCATGATGGTATAGTAGTATATATAGCTACATTTGAATAATAGTTATTGTACAATATATAGGAAAAGTAAAATAGAAAGAGCTACAGTAGAATAGATAGAGTTACAGTTTAATCAGATTGTTGGACTTTCAGTATTAGAAAGTTAAATTGGAATAGAGTTACAGCACCAAGATATCTACAATAGAATAAATTGACTGTCTAATAGATAGAGCTACATTATAATAAACAGTTGCAGTAGAATACACTCAAAGTACAATAGTTACAAAATAATTAAACCATTACAGAAGAATAGTAACAGTAGTTATTTACGGTATAACAGGATAGTGAACTGGTTGCCTGGGACTGAGTCTGTATGTGATTGGTTGCTAGGTGAAGGCGTACGGGCCGGGGCTAGAGAAGACCGGCTGCATCATCAACCAACCGGCAGAGTTCACCGTTAACGGGAAGGACGCTGGGAAAGGACCTCTGGCCATCGCAGCTCAGGTACGACGCACACACGCCCCCTCACTCACACACACTCTCATGCACACCATCTGACCCTGTCTGTCCTCCTGTGTGTCCTCCAGGATGCAGAGGGCGTGCCTGTGGCGGTGAAGGTCAAGTCTAAAGGAGACGGGCTCTACAGCTGCTCCTACACCCCGGCCACAGCCCTCAAACACACCTTGGCTGTCACCTGGGGCAACACCAGCATCCCCAACAGCCCCTTCCGGGTAAGCAGCCAATCACGGCCTCCGATCGCTGCCGAGCATGTACACGTCGTCCAATCAATCATCGGAGTCAAGGAGAGAGCGAAGGTCTTCCAATCAGACCTGGGTATTCTGGCGAAGGAGAGTAAGACCAACCAATCGAAAGGCTTAGTTCCACAGGTTAAACAAAAGAGAGCTCTCATAATCATCCTCACCTCTACCGAGGACAGATGGATCTAGTCTGGTTAGCATCCTGTAGCTGTCCAGTTAGCATCCAGCTAGCTGTCCAGTTAGCATCCAGCTAGCTGGCCGTTGCATTTCAGGGTTTCTCACAGAAAATGTGTTGGTTGGGGTGGTGGGGTTTGCTGGGGGGGGGGGGCTGTATCTTTTACAGGTGGTCCATTTATGTTTATTTTCATGCAGGCTGTTCGACTGCAGCCTGATCTATACAAGGAGAGTGGAAGAAGTTTAAATGATCTTAAGCTTTTGAACACCGTAGTTAAGCGGCAGGCGCTGTAAAGTGCCGTGGGAAACCCTGCTTTTATTTTTGCATCCAGTTTGCAATCACTTAGCTTCCTGCTTGCTTCTTGTGTGCTTCCTTTATCATCCTGTAACCATCCAGTTAGAATCCTGCTATGATCCATACAAAACACAGACCGCCTCCAACATCCCACAACAGGATGTTTATTGGTCGATTCATGTCTGAGTTGACCCTAGAGTGTTACTGCTTTAATCTTTAACGTTACATTTCAAATATAGATTAGGTGATTTAGTCAATTATTTTCTATTGACCAACAAGTTTCAATTGTATTTGTATAGCCCTTATCACCATTACCGTCTCAAAGGGCTTAGCAGGCCTGATATTTATGGCGCATGTTTCTTCATTTTGTCTAATTTGCACTTGGTCCCAATAATCTACTAACTGTACTAATTGCTCCTGTATGTTAGTATGACTGTTAAATTATATTCCATCAAATGGAAAGTATTAAATTTACTGCAGGCTACATTTCAGTGTTTGAATGTTATGACATTAACTAAGCTTGAAGCACTCTGTATCACGTTAGCTAACCTGGTAGTTCCTTCTGGAAGATCCCTGTTTTATGTTTCTCGAACTTCACAAAGACAACATACTCAACCCAGCAAACTGGGATTCCAAAACGTCAAACTGTATGTCAGCCCAGCACCCAAATTGTACCATTTTAAACGCTATAATCAGTTTATACAGCCATACTTTATCAGCCAATTTGATCACAATTAAAAAAACGAACTCCTAGCTGAACTTTAGAACTAATCTTTATAATCCATCTTTACAACCAAACAATCTTGAGATTTGGATTCAAACTTTGAATCATAAACTGCTTTATCTCTGCAACGGGCAAAAGTTTGTCTTAGTGAAGTTCACCAAGGCTGCAACTTTCAATCAAACCTGAAACAAGTGGGTTTGGGGTTTGATTCCAACGTGGCCTCGCATTCAAAGAACGTCTGCCCTCAAGGTATTGTTAGACGATAAAGTTTTGTTAGAAGGACATCAATGAGTATATAATGTATTTGGTGAAACAGTATTTCCTCCATGGCTCGGAGCGTTGTGTGCGCTGCAGGAGTCGTCATGTCGTGAATACGTTGGAGGGCTAGGAGTGGTGTGTCATGTTGAAACAACAGTTAGTGTACTGAGTTGCATAAGGGATGAGTCACCTCACCTGGCCCTGCGGTGCTGTGTACTGTCTGTCTGTCATCTGGCTGGTTGATCTCTGCTGCCAGGAAGGGATGAACGGCTCTCATAAAAGTACAAACTCAGCGTTTTCCCACCGGCCACTGCCAGAGGGCTTCTGTGGCCTCGCATCGGGCCTGATCTGCTTCTGTTGTGGTACTGGTCCAAGCTGAATCGAACTGGCTAGATAAGCCCGTTTTTTTTTTGGTTCTGGTTTGAATCAGATAAGCTCTTTTGTAATCCAGTTTCAACCACCACACTGTTTAACTGTGCAAAATGTTCAGCTAACTAGCGAAACCTTGTTCATTTAAAGTAATTTAAATTATATTTTACAGAATTGATTGTCAGGCTTACTTCAAAAATAAATCAAACTTTTCAATCAAATATCTGGGTGTGCCGTTTGTTTTAACCCTGCCCGTTGTATATTAAGTATGCATGATTGCTCTTGATGAAATATACATTAACTGAATAAAATAATACTATAACCCAAAACACACACAGTTCACAAATGCAGGATAACACATAATAGTAGTATTAAAGTATGCGTAGGCAATTTAGAGAAACAAGCCAGACTAAGCTAGTTTTGAAAGTATCCCACTGAAGAAATCTAGGCCCACAAAGCCACTCCCCCAAAACGCATGACTAGCGTTTAATCTTAAGCAACAGGTCTGCCTAGCCTTGCTGAAGCCTCCGGTAATGCGCAATGTGTGCACAGGCAGAGTACCGGAAAGAGAGGTAGACAGACAGGTAGTCCAGCCAATCATGTCATTTGCCACAAATTACATGGGCTTATTACAGGCCTGCAACATCCACATATGCCGTCTTTTGTTTATCATTTATTTTGTCAGTGCATTTCATATATTGATTACTGTCAGGGTTTAAAGAGAATTTCAACATATAACAATGACAATGACAGACAAAGTGTGCTTTAACACTATTTAATTCAGTTTAGAATTGTTCATTTAAACCAACTGTTGAATTGTCTTGAGTCCATAAACATATTTTTTTCACTAACGCGCTAACCTTTTTAAAACGTGCATGTTGCTTATTGTGTCTCAGGTGGGTGTTGGGAAAGGCAGCCACCCCGGCCAGGTGAAGGTGTTCGGCCCTGGGGTGGAGCGGAGTGGCCTGAAGGCCGACCAGCCCACACACTTCACCGTGGACTGTAGTGGAGCAGGAGAAGGTAACACACACACACACACACACACACAGACACACAGACAGACAGACACACACACTCACACATATTGTGGCCATGACGCCGACACTGTCCATTTAGATTTCATGGTGACATAAAGATGTACGTTTCTTCAAGTTTCAAGTTTAGTTTTTATTCATACTTAAAAATGGCCAAAATGGTAAATGTATTCAATTTTGTTCAGTAGACATCCGCGATGAACCTTCTGCATGTATGAATGGCCGTAGTCCTGAGACCATAGGAACAAACTTTCTGAATGAACAATGAGCTAAGCTTCTGGCTAGGAAACCAGTTATGAATTCCCTTGAGAGCTACATTTCCAACAACGTGGTGTGTGTGTGTGTGTGTGTGTGTGTGGTGTGTGTGTAGGGGAGGTGAGTGTAGGGGTCAAGTGTGAGCCTAGCAGACCGAGTGACCAGCAGGAGGAAGACGTGGAGTTTGACATCATCCCCAACGCCAACGACACCATCACCGTCAAGTACACCCCCCCCGCTGCCGGGACCGTCACCATCAAGGTCCTGTTTGCTGACCAGGTGGGCTCACACACACCCTCACTCACTCCTACTCACTCCTACTCATACACTCACTCATACACACACTCATACACTTGCTCATACTCGCACTCACTTACTCATGCTCACTTACTCATACTCACACTCACTCATTCTAACACAAACACATTCTCACACTCACCCTCGCTCGCATACACACACGCAGGCATCACAGTAAAGTTACCCACACGGTTGTTGTTCAATACTGACCATCTTGGTTCTCCTCTTCTCAGGAAGTACCTCAAAGTCCCTTCCGGGTCAAGGTTGATCCATCCCACGATGCTTCCATGGTCAAAGCAGAAGGTCCTGGACTCACACGTAAAGGTACACACCTTCACTTCTGTCATCACATCTCTAACCTTATCTCTGCTCACACCTCTAACCTTATCTCTAGTCACACCTCTAACCTCTAACCTTATCTCTAGTCACATCTCTAACCTCTAACCTTATCTCTACTAACATCTCCGACATTAATTCTAATCACATCTCTAACATTATCTCTAGTCTCATCTCTAACCTTATCTCTACTCACACCTCTATCCTTATCTCTACTCACACTCTAACCTTATCTCTAGTCTCACCTCTAACCTTATTTATACTCACACCTCTATCCTTATCTCTACTCGTATCTCTAACCTTATCTCTTCTCTTGTCTCTAACCGTCTCTCAAACCGTGTCTCTTCTCGTCTCTCTAACCTTCTCTTCTCTCTAACCTTCTCTTCTCGTCTCTCTAACCTCATCTCTTCTCTTGTCTCTAACCGTCTCTCAAACCGTGTCTCTTCTCGTCTCTCTAACCTTCTCTTCTCTCTAACCTTCTCTTCTCTCTAACCTTCTCTTCTCGTCTCTCTAACCTTATCTCTTCTCTTGTCTCTAACCGTCTCTCAAACCGTGTCTCTTCTCGTCTCTCTAACCTCATCTCTTCTCTTGTCTCTAACCGTCTCTCAAACCGTGTCTCTTCTCGTCTCTCTAACCTTCTCTTCTCTCTAACCTTCTCTTCTCTCTAACCTTCTCTTCTCGTCTCTCTAACCTTATCTCTTCTCTTGTCTCTAACCGTCTCTCAAACCGTGTCTCTTCTCGTCTCTCTAACCTTCTCTTCTCGTCTCTCTAACCTTCTCTCTAACCTTCTCCCCATCTCTCCAGGGGTGGAGGCGGGTAAACCCACACACTTCACGGTGTTCACGAAGGGAGCCGGTAAAGCTCCGCTGGACGTCTCCTTCTCCGCGGCCCAGAAAGGCCCCGCCGTACTGGACTATGACATCATCGACAACTACGACTACTCTCACACTGTCAAATACACACCTGCTGCACAGGTACACCCCAGCACACAACCTGTCGTACAATACACACAGAGAACACATTCAATGCACACCTGTACAGGTACACACTAATTCATACATGTTGTACAGGTACACACTAATTCATACATGTTGTACAGGTACACACTAATATACTCATGTTGTAGACAGAGGCGAGCACTGCCCTACACCTGCCATACAGGAACACACTCTAATCCACAAACCAATACACACCTGTTGACCAGGTACACACTCGGATACACAATTGTTTAGGTTCAAACTAATGTGTGTGTGTGTGTGTGTGTATTGTGTGTAGGGGGATTTGGGGGTCACTGTGACATTCGGAGGAGACCCCATCCCCAAGAGCCCCTTCAAGGTTTCCGTGGCAGCTCCCCTGGACCTGGACCGGATTAACGTTGACGGGCTGAACGCAAGTAAGAGCCATCTGTCTGACTGTCTCTGTATCCATTTCTCTGTCTCTCAGTCTGTCTGACCATCTACCTGTTTAAAGTTGTACTCTTATCTGTCTGTCTGTCTGTCTGTTTACCTGCCTCTTTATCTGCTCTTCTGTCCTACCTCTCGGTCTGTCTGACCCTATACCTGTTTTATTGTTTTACTTTTATCTATATCTCTGACTGACCCTATACCTGTTTTATTGTTTTACATTTATCTGTCTCTCTGTCTGACCCTATACCTGTTTTATTGTTTTACTCTTATCTGTCTCTCTCTGTCTGACCCTATACCTGTTTTATTGTTTTACTTTTATGTCTCTCTGTCTGACCCTATACCTGTTTGTACTCTTATCTGTGTGTGTGCCAGGAGTGGAGGTGAACCAGGAGCAGGAGGTGGTGGTTGACACGGATGGAGCCGGAGGTCAGGGTCGTCTGCAGGTGGTGCTGGTAAGCTAACCCACACTAGCGCCTCACGCTAACTGTAAGCAGGGGGGCACCATAGTAACTGGTTAGTGCAACGCTAACCTGCTACCTGCTAACTTCTCACGATGAGCATGTTGGCATGTGTGAACTGTGCGAGCCTTAATCAGGTGAGCGTGTATCGCTAGTCGTTAGCATGTTAGCACATGGCTAGCCGTTAGCATGTTAGCAGTTTAGCTAACCAGTGTTTTGCTGTCCCCAGCGGAGCCCTAGCAAGCGGTCGCTGCCCTGCGTCTTGGAGCCTCACGCTTCGAGAGCTAACTGTAGCCTGGTGCGCTACACCCCCACCGAGGAGGGGCAGTACGCTGTGGACGTGACCTACGACGGGCACCCTGTCCCGGGCAGCCCCTTCCCCGTGGAGGCCGAGCTACCCCCGGACCCCAGCAAGGTATGACTGGAGAGAGACACATACATACATACATACATACATACATACATACATACATACATACATACATACATACATACATACATACATACATACATACATACACTAAAGTATATGACACTCAGACATGCAAGTAAACAAAAAACAACCTGCACAAATTTCAACAATCTTAACCCAGCACCAAGTAACATAAGCCATGGACCCCCACACATCTTCAGCCAACAACACCAACAACTCACAACTCACTCACTCACTCACTCACTCACTCACTCACTCACTCACTCACTCACTCACTCACTCACTCACTCACTCACTCACTCACTCACTCACTCACTCACCCTGCAATTTAAGCGCCTCACACTACTTACAGAGCTACACAGGGAATTTAACCCCTAACCCTGTCGGTGCCTTGCTAAACTGTGTTGTTCCCGCAGGTGAGGGCTTCAGGTCCCGGCCTGAAAGGCGGGGTGGTCGGCAGTCCGGCCCCCTTCTCCATCGACACCAAGGGGGCGGGCACCGGGGGTCTGGGGCTGACGGTGGAGGGTCCGATGGAGGCTAAGATCGAGTGCTCTGACAACGGGGACGGGACCTGCTCCGTGTCCTACCTCCCCACGGAGCCCGGCGACTACCTGGTCAACATCCTGTTTGAGGACGTCCACATCCCGGGTTCCCCCTTCAGGGCTGACGTGGTCATGCCCTTTGACCCCAGCCAGGTGTTGGCCTCGGGGTCAGGCCTCAAGAGAGCCAAGGTGAGCCCCCTCTAGGTTAAGAACAGGTCAAAGGTCATTGTTAAGCTATTGAAGGATGTCGAGGGAAATTATCTGACATCCTGACTTCCCGTCTTCCCAGGTGGGTGAGGTCAGTGAGGTGATGGTGGATTGTTCCAGAGCTGGTCCAGGTCAACTGTCCCTGGAGGCCAAACCAGAGTCTGGTTCTGGTGAGTCTGAACACATCACCACTGCACACATTCCTGTACACCTATTACCACAAGGACCTGTGGTGTCATGATGGCAGTTCCTGTCAGTCTGATGCCACTTTCTGTCTCTATACACGTATTACCGCCTTCACCGTTCCCTACCACGTCACTTCCTAGTCTGACGTTACTTCATGCACTTCTCTGACATCACTTCCTGTGTGTTCCCAGGCGCGGGGGCCAAGACTGAAGTGGTGGACCGCGGCGGAGGGAAGTACACGGTGAGCTACGTCCCGCTGACCGCCGGCATGTACACCCTGCTGCTACGCTACGGGGGGCAGCCGGCCGCTGGCTTCCCCACCACCGTCAACGTCCTGCCGGCCGTAGACACCTCCAAGGTCAAGGTGTTTGGACCTGGGGTGGACGACAAAGGTAGAGACACACACACTACTGTCTTTACACCGCAGTTCTCTGCTTCCTTCTCTTCTTCTTCCTCCAGCCAGCGTGTGTGTGTGTGTGTGTGTGTGTGTGTGTGTGTGTGTGTGTGTGTGTGTGTGTGTGTGTGTGTGTGTGTGTGTGTGTGTGTGTGTGTGTGTGTGTGTGTGTGTGTGTGTGTGTGTGTGTGTGTTAATGTGATTTAACGTGTTTGTGTCGGCCCAGTCTACAGGGAAGCGACCACGGACTTCACGGTGGACGCGCGGCCCCTGAGCCGGCGGGGCGGGGACCACGTGCGGTCGGAGGTGACGGGCCCCGGGGGGGAGGTGACGGAGTGTGTGGTGAAGGACAACGCAGACGGGACCTACGCCGTGGAATACACGCCCTATGAGAAGGGTCAGTCGCCGCACCGTACCACGCTACCCCTTATGAGAGTACCACGCTTCAACATACTCATATACTCACTGTTTACATGGTTGTGTGTGTGTCCGCTTTTAACAAAGGAGGCGTTTGTCAGATTTAATGTGTGTGTGTGGGTTGATGTGATTTAATATGGTTGTGTTGATGTGATTTAATGTGTGTGTTGATGTGATTGAGTATTGTTCCGTGTTGTGATTTAACATGGTTGGGTTGTGCGTTGTGATTTAACATAGTTGTGTGTGTGCTCCAGGGATCCACAGCCTCCAGGTGTGGTACCAGGACACTGAGGTGCCAAAGTCTCCCCTCAGCGTGACTGTGTGTGAGGGCTGCGACCCCAGCAGGGTGAAGGCCAGCGGCCCGGGCCTCAGTCAGGCCGTCAGCAACCGACCCAACCACTTCAACATACTCACCAGGTATACTGCTACACACTCACCAGGTACTGCTACACACTCACCAGGTACTGCTACACACTCACCCGGTACTGCTACACACTCACCAGGTACTGCTACACACTCACCATGTACTGCTACACACTCACCAGGTATACTGCTACACACTCACCAGGTACTGCTACACACTCACCAGGTACTGCTACACACTCACCAGGTATACTGCTACACACTCACCAGGTACTGCTACACACTCACCAGGTATACTGCTACACACTCACCAGGTATACTGCTACACACTCACCAGGTATACTGCTACACACTCACCAGGTATACTGCTACACACTCACCAGGTATACTGCTACACACTCACCAGGTATACTGCTACACACTCAACAAAGTGGTACTACACACTCAACAAAGTGGTACTACATACTTAACCAGGTGGTACTACTAGTTTGACGGGAGGACCTCTAACAGCTGGAGAGCCATGGACATGTTGCGCCTTATATTATAGATCCATCGGATATGGATAGATCCATCGAATGTAATGGTTCGATGCAAAATCAATAATCAGTATACTAGAAAGCTGACCGTAATCATCTTTTAAGCGTTAACCTACATGCTGTGCATGTACATAAAACGTTCTCTTTATTCTTCATTTTCTCAATCCCCGCTGGTTGTGAACCACGACCTTAATCCAGACCATACGGTATATGAGCCGTCGTTGTTGTGGTACACAGTCTGACGGCCTGTGGTTGTGTGGGACAGGGATGTCTGGCAATGTGTGTGGGGGTGTTTGGTGCCTGGGGGTCTGAGTCTGGTGTCTGACAGAGTGTGCTTGTGTGGGACAGGGGGGCCGGTGTTGGGGGTCTGGGCATCACTGTGGAAGGCCCGTCCGAGTCCAAGATGTCCTGCAAGGACAACAAGGACGGCAGCTGCAGCGTGGAGTACATCCCCTTCACCGCGGGACAGTACGACGTCAACATCACCTACGGAGGAGAACACATCCCAGGTACCCCTTGCAAAGCCAAACGACCCTGCTGCTGTGTATGAAAACACACAGGAGGAATGTGCTTTCTTGTTCTCTTAGAACCGATTTCTTTTCTTTTTTGGACTGCCGGAGCTGCCCCAACATATTGTGTTGCAAGAGTGATTTGTGACTGAAAGCTGCTTCATCGTTATAAGACCACATCAATGAGATGAACAATGAAATGAAAACCACATTTGAGAATGTCGTGATTGCTGCTCGTCAGCTTAATTGAGTTGGAATGTTTGTGTCCACTAATATGGTTACCGTGACGTCATAATCCGGTAAAACGCTTCCTTCTAACCGCACTAGATCGTAAACAACGTATCCCCAGGAGTTCAGGGTGATGTCAGAAAACCCCCTAAACAGGAACTTTCTAATTAAAGTACTAATGTGTAGGTGTGCCAGAACGGTGTGTTTACCGGCTTAACAAGCCGCGGCATGACCTCATGGTCTGTGTTTACGTGTCCGCTGGATAACGAGGGCGTCCATTCATGGTCGGCGCGGCGGTTAGCTCGCCATGTGGTTGTAATTAGCCGCCGCTAATAGACCCGGCTTTGTGTGCCGAGCGGTTCCAGGAAGCGCCCAGCGGGGTGCCGGCTGGTCCCGCCGGGGAATGAGGTCGCTCCGTGTTCAACCGCCCGTTTCATCACAGAAGTTGGAATTGGGCCCAATATATCTGACAATGTGGGGTTTCACCACTGCTGCTCATTGCTGCTCCTTATGGATGCATTGTGGGTATATACTGTATGTACCCACAATGCACTGTGGGATAAGCATACACTTGATGTCCACATATTTCCAAGCTATATCCCTTAATGCATAATGGTTTTCATTGTCATTGGAATCATCCAATAGCGATGGTCGGCCAATATGTGAAAATGAGCTATTTGGGTCAACATCTGAAATGTTTGCTTGTTTATGCAACAAATCCGCTTCCGCTGCATAATTAGTGTAGGAATTCCTTGCCTAACTGCCACTCCCCAAACGTTTAGGCCACACCCCCTCACCCTAACGGTGCTTGCACACTGCACCAACAAACGGCAACAATCGCTCCCATCGGACCAATGGGCCATTCCCACCGGTGGTTGTTGGATGTGGTCAGAGGACGTTTTGTTTTTATGAACAAGTCAAATCGGTCTTTGGTCGGGTGTTGGTGTTTGTTGTGGCAGTGTGCAAGCCTCCTCAGACAACACCCTCCACACCACAGAACACACCCTCTCCCCCTAGCCCCTCCCCCCTGACCCGATGTCCATGGTGGTTGCAGGAAGTCCTTTTAAGGTGTCGGTGACGGATGAGGTGGACCCCAGCAAGGTGCGGGTGACCGGTCCGGGTGTGAGCTCAGGTGTGCGAGCGCGGGTCCCCCAGAGCTTCTCCGTGGACTGCAGCAAGGCGGGCCAAGCTCCCCTGGCCGTCTCCCTCACCAACCCCAAAGGTAGCCCTCTCTCCTCACAGGACTGCTCCCAGAAGCACTAGTACAAAGATTAGCATTGCTGCTACCATTACATCTTCTACTGCAAGCACTACTACTACTGCTGCTAAATGTAATACTGATATCATTATTACCACACATACCACACATAATTATCTCTACTAAAATGACTACTAATATATTATAGATAACATTACTACTGCTATCACTACAATTATTACTGCTACTACTAGAGCTACGACAAGCTAGCTCTTCCTAAGCAGTAACCTGGATAGATGCTAAGCGCTAAGCATGCCGGATGCAAGCCATAGCTAAATGCCATCCAGGCTAGATATTAGCTGTAGTTGGTAATAACCGGGCTACATGCTAGTTCTAGCTCAGTGCTAACCGGGCTGCGTGCTAGCTTCAGCTAAGTGCTAACCTGGCTTTTTGGGCCAGGTGTGGCTGAGCCTGTCCAGGTGAAGGACAACAGGGATGGAACCCACAGCGTCTCCTACAGCCCGTCTATAGAGGGAGTTCACTCCCTGGCTGTCAAGTACGCAGGGCAGGACGTCCCACGCAGGTGAACTACACTACTCTATACTCTACCTTACGCTGTGCTCATGATCACTTCCTGCTACAGGTAAGGCTAAGCAAGGAAACTTGCGCTTTTCATACATGGGGCTGACTCAAAGTACTACTAAAACATGGTCATAATATGATATAATAAAATAAATTAAAGTAAAAAAACTAAGGCAAGGTTAAAAAGTGCAATGTTTTAGCAGAAAACATTGCACTTTGCTTTAGCAGAAAGTTAAAGCGAACATACAATAAAAGGAAGTGATAAAATGGATACGTCAAAGAAAATAAAGGCAAAGTTAAAAAAAAAAAAATTACGCAAGGGTTAACGCTTTAGACCTGTGAGCCCCTATTTGGCTCTGTTAAATCCTTGCGCCCCCATCTTTTCACGTTGTTGTGAATCTGCTCCCCCCTATCACTTTGACCCAATCAACATCTGCCCCTGATATCAGTTTCCCAGGGAACGCTTGCTCAGTAGCTGGTCAGTAGTTGGCTCCCGGCCCTAGGCCACACAGAGACGGGTTGGGGTTAGTCGGTGTGTAACAGTAGTGCCCCTGTGACTCCAGTCCCTTCAAGCTGCGGGTCCAGCCCACCCACGACGCCAGCCGGGTCCAGGCCAGCGGCCCCGGGCTCACCTCGGGGGTCCCGGCCAGCCTCCCGACACACTTCACCGTCGACGCCTCGGAGGCCGGGCTCGCAGAGCTGGGGGTCGCTGTCACGGTGAGACACACACACACACACGCACACACACACACAAATTAGCATGTATACATACAGTCCCTATCTCCCACACACACAGAAATGTCCACACACTCAGTCAGTCAGCCTCACTCTCTGTCTCCCTCCCCAGGACCAGGATAGTAAGGCCATGCCGGCCAGTATCCACGACAACGGGGACGGGACATGGCTGGTGTCGTACCTGCCCGACCGGACGGGGCGCTACGGCGTGCGGATCACCTATGGCGGGCAGGACGTCCCCATGTCCCCCTACCGGGTCCGAGCCGCGCCCAGCGGCGACGCCAGCCAGTGCAAAGTCTCCGGTAGGGTCCCCATAATATGTCCTCGGTTACAAGACCATAATATGTCCTCGGTTACCAGACCATAATATGACCTCGGTTACCAGAACATAATGTCTTCGGTTACCAGACCATGATATGTCCTTAGTTACCAGACCATAATATGTCCTCGTTAACCAGACTTTAATATGTCTTCAGTTACCAGAACATAATGTCTTCAGTTACCAGAACATAATGTCTTCAGTTACCAGACCATAATATGTCCTCGGTTACCAGACCATAATATGTCCTCGGTTACCAGACCATAGTATGTCCTCGGTTACCAGACCATAGTATGTCCTCAGTGACTAGCCCGTAATATGTCCTTCATACTAGTACAAAACGAAACCTGCAGTATTTCTATTCGTCCACCTCCAACCTCCGTGACCAACCAGGTCGAGGGGTGGGGCCTACGGTTGCCGTGGGCGAGGAGCTGGCCCTGCTGGTGGACACCAGGCAGGCTGGGAAGGGAGGGCTGAGCTGTGTGGTGGTGGAGCCCGACGGCAGCGAGGTCCTGGCCCGCGTGGTGGAGAACCCAGACGGGACCTACGACATCTTCTACACCGCCGACGCCCCCGGCACCTACCGCATCTACGTCCGCTTCGGAGGACAGGATGTGGCGCGCAGCCCCTTCACCGTCACGGTGTGTGTGTGTGTGTGTGTGTGTGTGTGTGTGGACCCGTTTCTGAGCAGTCATGTGAGAGAGGTTGAGTGCTAATTGATGCTCTTATCTTCAGGCGGTGGAAGAGGTTATTCCCATGATGCAACAAACGTCGAATCAAGCTCCTGGATTGGGCTCCCGTCCCTGGGTATAGTTCTCCATAATGATACACATGCGCATGCACACACTGATGTACCCTTCACCATAACACTATCATAACTACTCCATAACGTTCTCTCTCTCTCTCTATCCCTCCAGGAGACCACAGATGGGTTCTCAGAAGGCAGCAGTGTGACCGGAGGGTTCCGGCCGTTCGACATGGTCATCCCCTTCTCTCTCTCCAAGGGAGACATCACTGGTGAGGCAGGCAGATGAGGGATAGGTAGAGAAGGCGGGAGAGAGCGGTAGAGATAGGGAGGGGAAGGTAGCGTTGCGCTTGGACATAGGCAGAGGATCGAGATCGGGACAGACTTTGTGTTCTGGGAGATACAGAGATGGTGTTTATGTTAAGGTGTTCTAGTGAGATGGTTTCTGTGGTCAGGTGATCTTGCTCAGGTGAACTTTAGATAAAGAGATGAACATTGAGACGTTGTGAGTGTTCAGGTATATATCGGTGGAGTTAGCGACGGGGCTGTTGTCCGTATTCGGTTGTTTTTGGACAGGTTAGTCCTAACAGCTCCGCCCCCTTGAACAGGTGAGGTGATGATGCCGTCGGGCAGGAGGGCGGAGCCTCTGATCACAGACAACCTGGACAGGACGGTGACCGTCCAGTTCTCCCCCAGCGAGGCCGGCCTGCACGAGATGCACATCAAATACAACGGAACACACATTCCTGGTACACATATTCTGTCCGTCTGTCCGTCTGTCTCTCTCTATCTGAATATATTATCTATCTATCTGAATATATTATCTATCTATCTTTCTGAACATATTATCTATCTTATCTATCTGAACATATCCATCTATCTGTACATATTATCTAAATAATCTGTTCAAGCCATTTTTGTTTTTCCAAAATGTTGATAGTGACACCAAGGGGTCACTTGGTGCTTTTTAATCATTTTTGTCGTGGAAATTCTGGAATATATTCTTTCTTTGAGGTTGAATAATAACTACTAAATAACTTTCCCTTATTATTCCTGCCAATCAATGCTGGATTCTGTTCTACTCAGAAACTCCAGTTCAACCTGCCCTTACGACATTAGGCGGATTTAGAAGATTACCGCTCTATGTGATATATATGTATGCAATCTAATTTATATGTATACTGTATAAAATCGAAATCTCTAAATATATTCTGTATATAATGTAATGTACGGTGTATGTAAATACTGTTTATAATGTAATCTAGATGTGTATATGTATCTTCTATACAGAGTCTCCTCTCCAGTTCTATGTGAACCAGGCCAGTACCCCCAGTGTCACGGCCTCGGGTCCAGGCCTCGTCTACGGCGTCGCCAACAAGATGGCCAACTTCACCATCTTCACTCAAGACGCAGCCGAAGGTACTGATCCTGACTAATACTGCTATAACGGTACTGATCATGACTAATACTGCTATAACGGTACTGATCATGACTAATACTGCTGTAACGGTGCTGATCATGACTAAAACTGCTATAACGGTGCAGATCATGACTAATACTGCTATAACGGTACTGATCATGACTAATACTGCTATAACGGTACTGATCATGACTAATACTGCTATAACGGTACTGATCCTGACTAATACTGCTATAACGGTACTGATCATGACTAATACTGCTATAACGGTACTGATCATGACTAATACTGCTCGAATAGTACTGATTGTTCCTGATACTGTTGTAATAGTAGTACCCATCATGCAAAATACTTCCATAATAGCATCACTGATCATACCTTATGCTGCTAAGATAGTATATAATAGTCATTAGCTGATGTGCGGGTAGGTTAGGGCATATGTATTTGAATATATTTCTGTTAATATATCTATGTATGTATCTTGTATCTAGGCGGTCTGGACCTGAGCATCGAGGGTCCCTCTCAAGCAGAGATCAGCTGTGTGGATAACCAGGACGGGACCTGCTCAGTGAGCTACCTGCCCATCCTCCCCGGGGACTACAACGTCCTGGTCCGATACAACCAGCTGCACATCGCCGGCAGCCCCTTCACCGCACGCATCACAGGTGGGCGGGGCCTGGGGCCTGTGGGTGGGAGGAGCCTAGGCATGCATCACACGATACGATATTTTTTACGATAAAACATACCGAGGAAAACGGTAACATAAAAAGATATAACGTACTGAAGTGTGTGTGTGTGTCTGTGTCTGTGTCTGTAGAGGACCAGAAGAGGCGGTCCCAGGTGAAGCTGGGCTCCGCAGCAGACTTCTCTCTGGACATCACGGAGACGGACCTCAGCCTCCTGACGGCCAGCATCTCGGCTCCCTCGGGGCGGGCCGAGCCCTGCCTGCTCAAGCGCCTCGCCAACAACCACATAGGTCAGAGATGGGCTAGATCTGTTTATTTTTTCGCTCTCTCTGACCCTCGGGTCCTTATATATTGTATATATGTTAAGTATTATATAGAGACAAATATGTATAGTATGTGTGTAAAGATATAGAGCTATAGATATAAATCTATAGATATTTAGTGTATGCGTCACGTGAACCTCCTAAGATGGTGCAATGATGGGTTCAATATCTCAGGATATTGGGTAATGTCCCGAGATTGAGATCTCAAACTCCAGATATTGTCTTCACCGCAAAATGTTCCGCTTTCGGTCTACTCGTCACGCTAATAAAAATAAAAAATCCCAGCAGAAAGTGTTATCTGCATTATTTTAGTGTTCATGTGTAGTATAAACATTTATTCACCTCATGCTCCGTGAATAGCGGGGCGTAGCTACAGGGGCGATTAAAAGCTTTAGATGTAGTATTAACGTGGCCCTCCTGCAGGCATCTCGTTCATCCCCCGGGAGGTGGGAGAGCACCGGGTCAGCATCCTGAAGGAGGGGCGTCACATCCCCAACAGCCCCCTCACCATCCTGGTGGTGCAGTCGGAGATAGGGGACGCCGGCCGCGTCAAGGCCCACGGAGAGGGCCTGGTGTCTGGGCGCACCTTCACCAACGCCTCCTTCCTGGTGGACACCCGGGAAGCAGGTAAACACACTGGACTGGGGATATGTACTGAAGTACTGAAGTACTGGTCTTATAGACTGTAGTACTGGGGATATGTACTGAAGTACTGAAGTACTGGTCTTATAGACTGTAGTACTGGGGATATGGTCTGTAATACTGCAGTACTGGTCTTAAAGACTGCAGTACTGGTGATATAGACTGTAGTACTGGGGATATGTACTGCAGTACTGGTCTTATAGACTCTAGTACTGGGGATATGTACTGAGGTACTGCAGTACTGGTCTTATAGACTGTAGTACTGGTGATATGGACTCTAGTACTGCAGTACTGGTCTTATAGACTGTAGTACTGGTGATATGGACTCTAGTACTGCAGTACTGGTCTTATAGACTGTAGTACTGGTGATATGGACTCTAGTACTGCAGTACTGGTCTTATAGACTGTAGTACTGGTGATATGGTGTCTTAATGGTTACGTTATACACTGTGCTACTACACAGTAGTGCAACAGTCAAAAGTTTATGTTTTTCTTTTATAAAATACCTTGAGATTCTTACTCAAGGCAAGAAATAAGTAGCTCAATGTAACTAATAACAGTCTAATCCAGTGATCAAAATACATGAGCGAAAACAAACTAGCTACAGTTGAAGTGTTAATAAGCTAGAAACGGAGCAGCGATTAGCTCCTGGCCGTGCTAGTGGGGGAGCTGTACGGGGAGCGGTGCGGTGATACTCTGTGTTGCTAGGTTACGGGGGCCTTGCCCTGGCCGTGGAGGGCCCCAGTAAGGTGGACATCCAGACCGAGGACATGGAGGACGGGACCTGCGGGGTCTGCTACTGCCCCACCGAGCCCGGGTCCTACCTGGTCTCCATCCGCTTCGCCGAAGAGCACATCCCTGGTACCGCCCTCCCACACCACACACCCTGACTGAATACTACCACACACCCTGACTGAATACTACCACACACCCTGACTGAATACTACCACACACCCTGACTGAATACTACCACACACCCTGACTGAATACTACCACACACCCTGACTGAATACTACCACACACCCTGACTGAATACTACCACCGCCGGACTGAATACTACCACCGCCGGACTGAATACTACCACCGCCGGACTGAATACTACCACCGCCGGACTGAATACTACCACCGCCGGACTGAATACTACCACCGCCGGACTGAATACTACCACCGCCGGACTGAATACTACCACAAGCCCGGACTGAATACTACCACACACCCTGACTGAATACTACCACACACCCTGACTGAATACTACCAAAAGAGTGTATGGCAGAAGTATAACTTAAATTAGTTTTGTTTGTTAAAACTGAGCAGTGAGCTTATTGGGCTGGGTTCCATCCGGCTAGCAAGGGTGTATCACAACTTTAGGTTTGGTTTGGTTTAGCATGGGAAAACTGGGTGAATCAAATTAAATCCTTAAAGTTATTGAAAGGTTTGATAACATGTATGTATGTCAACAGGAAGTCCGTTCTCGGTGCCTGTGACGGGGGAGGGGCGGATCAAGGAGAGCGTGAGTCGGCGGCAGCGCGCCGCGTCTGTCGCCAGCGTCGGCAGTGTGTGCGACCTCAACCTCAAAATACCAGGTTGGTACGGCAACCGCCTCCTCTGCCTTTTCCACCCCAATCAGAATCGGTCTCTGTGAGCCCCTGAACTTCTAAGGCTTACCAACCAATCAGCATGCATATCTCTGGACAGCCACCTCTAAATATCCTTCCTTCTCTCTGAAGAGTAACTTCCTGTCCTGTGCGTTGCGTTTCCTGTCTCTTTCCTGCCTGTCTAACCTTGCCTCCTCTGCCTTCATTCTTGTCATTCCCCCCCATAACTCCTCCATTCCTCTTTCCTCCTCCTTTCCTCGAGACTTCCTTCTCCTCTGTTCCCCGGGGTCCAGAGAGTTGGTTCCTGTTGGTTCTCTCCCGGGAGCGTCTCTTTCTCCGCCCCCAGCGGTCCCCCTCCCCCAGGGGCCCGGGGCCCTGCCCGCCCGGCTCCCCCGGCAGACGCAGCCTGTCCCCGGGCTCCGTGCGGCTGGTGACCGGCCTGTCGGGGCTGGTGCTCCGCAGGGAGTCTGGGTGCGGTAGGGGGGTGTGGAGGACTCATCTTTGGCACACGCTGGGTAGCAGGTCTGCCAGGGAGGAGGGTGCGTCAGAGGTCACCGTGCGTGGTCCCTCGTAACGCTAGCATGTAGCTACACCTAGCATAGCCGTGTGTGTGCTTAAACTCTGATTAGTAGCCTGTTGGCAGGCATCATAGTTTAATGCCATCGGAAATGGCCCAGAGACGGTTTGTTTGAATGCAGAACACACACACTATATTATCAATAATAAATCCATCAACTACAATGAGTATCATTAGCGATAAGTACGACTCCCTCCAACTCGCTCGCTCTGTCTGTCTGTCTGTCTGTAGATATTGATGTACAGGAAGTGAAGGCTGAGGTCACGTCCCCATCTGGCACCACTCAGCTGGCCGAGCTGGTCGCCGTGGGAAACGGCACATACTGCGTGCGCTTCGTTCCCACGGAGATGGGCGTGCACAGCGTGAGCGTAAAGTACAGGGGCGCGCACGTGCCTGGGAGCCCCTTCCAGTTCACAGTGGGGCCTCTTGGGGAAGGGGGCCCCGGGAAGGTGAAGGCTGGGGGCCCAGGACTGGAGAGGGCCCAGGTTGGAGAGCCAGGTACACACACGCACACCGCCACATACACACACAGCCACAGAGAGAGACGCACACGCACACAGCAACATACACACACGGCCACAGACAGAGACGCACACGTACACAGCAACATACACACACGGCCACAGAGAGAGACGCACACGTACACAGCAACATACACACACAGCCACAGAGAGAGACGCACACATGTAGCCTAAGCAATGTCAACAGACAATGTACTGAAGTGTGTGTGTGTGTGTGTGTGTAGCTGAGTTTAGTATCTGGACGCGGGAGGCCGGGGCCGGGGGCCTCTCGGTGGCGGTCGAGGGCCCGAGCAGAGCCGAGATCTCCTTCCAGGATCGAAAGGACGGGTCGTGTGGAGTCAGCTACCTCGCCCAAGAGCCTGGTACTGACATGTGCTGACGCTGACTGTGTTGTGATGCTCCCTGTATGACAGTATGAGTGTATTCTGTGTGCCGATGCTCTACCGACAGCGATACTTTGTTTCTCTTTCTCCTGACCAGTGTACTTGTGGATTAAATGCCCTAACTCTAAATGTCAATGTTTCCAGGCGACTACGAGGTGTCGGTGAAGTTCAACGACCAGCACATCCCCGACAGCCCCTACCTGGTCCCTGTGGTCGCCACGGTCCACGACGCCCGCCGCCTCGCTGTTACTGGCCTTCAGGTGGGACACGACGAGACACCCCCCCCCTCACCCCCCCAGTCCGCCTCCTCCTCTGGTCTGTCTGTTGAGGGCCAGCCTTCATAGGGGCATGTTGAGGCTGGGTTCCTGCGAGAGGATGGGTTCCTGTGTGAGGATGGGTTCCTGTGTGAGGCTGGTCTGGGTTCCTGTGTGAGGCTGGGCTGGGTTCTGAACTTGCGGTGTCTCTGTCGTGTTTCATTTAAAGGCCTTTAACAAAAATCCATCAGCAGCAGCTCAGTGGTTGCCTAGCTACAGCAGAGAGAGGCACACCCTTGCGACTGTAGTTGGTTGCTATAGGGACAGTCACAAGCCGTTACCTGTAGTTTGGCTTCTGACCCTAACGAGCTACTAACAATAACTCTAGATCTAGCTGTACTGACCCTCTAAAGTATCCAGTAATACTACTGGTACATTTGACCTAGTTTTGTAGGTACCTACATAAACACATTTGGGAACCTAACAAAAAGGTCCCAGTAAACCTAGGTATTAGTTGTATCAGTATCACGGTATTACTGTATACGCCAGGGTGCAGAAGTAGAAGTTAGTAGGTTAGTATCTAGAATGTTCTCCTAATATCTAATGTGACTGACCGCCTCTGTCTGCAGTAGCTCGACCAATTGGAGCTCAGGTAAATAGAAGAATGTCACTAATGATTATAGATAGAACTGCGTGGGTGTGTGTGTTTGTGCGTGTGCATGCATGCGTTGCTAACCTCTGTGGGCCCGACCTGTGTAGGAGTCTGGTTTGAAGGTGAACCAACCAGCGTCCTTCGCAGTCAGGCTGAACGGGGCTCAGGGCAAGATGGAGGCCACTGTTCACTCTCCCTCCGGCGCCCTGGACGAGTGTGCGGTCACTGAGCTGGAGAAAGGTGAGAGAGAGAGAGAGAGAGAGAGAGAGCATGTGAGAGAGAAGCTGCATTCACATATGAACTCTGGACAATGTCCAGAGATTCAGGTCCGGACGTTATCCTGAGTTGGCCTTTCACACATGTACCACACAAAAGGAGTTTGTCCGTGTCAGACACGTTCCCACAAACTGGAAGTCCTGCTTTGTTTGGGCGAGGGGGGATGGGACTGGGAAGAGGGATACAGGAAGGAGGATGGCGGATGTGACCAGTGACTCTTCCCTCATGATGAGTGTTTGAGATTACATAGACAATAAATGTATTTGGATGTATCCGCAATATTTAATTTTGAAAGAAAGGTGGTCAACGGTTGCTGGGAATTTTTCATCTTCTGCTTCTTCTTCAATTAATTCAGCACCAACTCCCGTACCAGGCATTGGTACGGGAGGCTTAGAGTATTTAGAGGTGAATCTAGTCCAGCCCTAACCTTTAAAGAAACCGGTATGAATCCAGCGTCACCGTGTCCTCTCCAGATAAGTACGCCGTGCGCTTCATCCCGCGGGAGAACGGCGTCCACAACGTCCACGTCACCTTCAACGGAGCCCACATCCCAGGAAGCCCTTTCCAAGTACGAGTCGGAGAGCCAGGACAGACCGGAGACCCCGGTCTGGTGTCGGCCTACGGAACCGGGCTGGAGAAAGGAACCACAGGTCCGTCTGTTCGAAAGTCCGTGTGTCCTTCCTGTCCGTCCGTCTGTCTGTCCAACCGACATGTATGTATGTCGAACCAACATGTCTGTGGGTCTGTCAGTCAAACCGACATGTCTGTCTGAATGTCTGTCTGCCCTGCCGGTCTGTCTCATTTACCTGTCTCACATATTAGTGGAGGCTCATGCATCAGTCGTCGGGCAGTGATTAGTGCACCGCTCCATGTTACCTCAGCCTCGTAGTGAATTCGGAGTCCCGTCTGTGTTTCCAGGCAACCAGTCAGAGTTCATCATCAACAACCGGGCGGCGGGGCCGGGCGCCTTGGCGGTGAACATCGAGGGGCCGTCCAAGGTGAAGATGGACTGCCAGGAGGTCCCGGAGGGCTACCGGGTCCTCTATACCCCCATGGCCCCTGGGAACTACCTGATCAGCATCAAGTACGGGGGCCCCAACCACATCCGGGAGAGTCCCTTCAGGGCCCGCGTCACAGGTACCAACCGTGCTGTACTGGTCTCTACCGGGGAAACTGACCCCTCCCCGCTGGGCTCTACTAACCTGCATGTCTCTACCCGTCTCTACTAACCGGTCTCCATTCGGCTCTGTAATCGGCCTCTCTCTTGGGGCTTCTGTTGGTATCTACCCGTCTCTACTGCCCTCTATTAACCTGCTTGTCTCTATTGGTCTGTACTAGGGCTTTGACTCCGAACTTCGTTATTCAAATATAATTTGAATATCAAAAAATAAATCAAAATTCCAACGAATAAAAATATTATTAATAAATATTCAAACATATTTGAATATTAATATTAATAAACAAACTAACTTCGAATATGATTTTTGGGCAAAGGTCAAAGCCCTAGTCTGTACTACTGATCTCTACTTGTCTCTACCTGTCCCTCCATTGGTCTCTGTAATCTGCCTGTCTCTACTGCCTTCACTGTAATCTATAGGTGTCTACTCGCCTGTCTCTACTAACATCTATCTCTATGGGTCTCTTTTAACCTGCCTGTCTATATTAGTCTCCACTAATCTATCTCTATTGGTCTCTGCTACCCTGCCCCTCTGTATTGATTGTTACTGGTATTTACTCATGTCGCTGCTGCTCTAGTCTCTACTGGTCTCCACCAACCTGTCCAGACTGGTCTCTTCTAACCTGCCTCTGCCGGCCTGTCTCTTCTTAGGTTCTCGTCTGGTCCAAGTCTCCAACGCCAGCGAGACCAGCACCCTCACCGTTGACCCAGTGCTACAGTCCTCCAGCAGCCCCTGGCAGAGCAGCGCCCCACCCCAGCCCTACTCTGATGCCAGCAAGGTGCTAAGTCGAGGCCCAGGCCTCAGCAAGGCCTTCATGGGACAGAAGAGCAGCTTCTCATTAGACTGCAGCAAGGCTGGTAAGTAGCCCCGCCCTCTGAAGGGAATCCAGCCAATCAAAGCCCTGCAAACTAAAGCGATCAGCAGCTGGGAATCTTCCCCCCTGTGAAAGAGCATAGAATAGTAATGACATAATAAAATACTAATGGCATGATAAAGTAGGAGACGATAATGCTAATCCTTTATTGATCACTTTGAGGTACTTCAGTACCTTTTTTAATATTTTTGATTATCTTCCTGTACCGTCTTATTTTATTGTGTCCAGAATGTATTGTTGATTTTTGGAGGAATATGCTCCACTCTGAGGCCGACTAAAGCTGTGTCCCTCCCCAGGTAAGAACATGCTGATGGTGGGTGTCCGGGGGCCTCTGATCCCTTGCGAGGAGGTGCTGGTGAAACATGCAGGCAGCGGTCAATACAACATCAGCTACTTGCTCAAGGAGCGAGGCAGCTATGTCCTGGCCGTAAAATGGGGGGACGACCACATCCCCGGCTCCCCCTTCCAAGTCACGGTCCCCTAATGCACTGCCGTCTCCTCCGCCACCGAGCCGTCTGTCATTCTGCATGCTTCAAGCGCACTGGAAAGTTCTTTCAAAATAAATAAGCATATTATACAAACAAAAGTTTGCCTTTTTGTGACAACCTAAAAAATATGTGTACAAAAATCGAGCACCATGAATTTTCATGATGCCTTTACTTTGCTTGGAATTAAATGATTGCACTTTTATACTTGATGATGCCTTGCTGTTCTTTGACATCATTCCATGATGATCATTCCTTTAGTGTAGCTGATATGTTGACTAGCTAGCGGTGTAGCTGATAAGCAGGTGTACTCGCTAGTGGTGTTGCTTCTGAATAAGTTAAATATCTAGTGGTGTCACTATTAAACAAGTACGTGGAACAGGGCGAATTGAAAAACGCTGTTCAGTTCTCCTGTCGTTTTATGTTTTCGTTACTACTGATATTGTTATTCTGTTAATCATCTCCGTTAGAAACATTGATTTATTGATTTTTTTATTTTGTATCTTAATTGATGGAAATGTTGCCATAATTAATCACTCTCTTTGTAATGCTACATGAGAGCATTGCATAACTTCAAAAAGATGTAACACATCCTAGCGTCGACATCAGCTGGCTATTTGTCAAATGGCCAATTTCTGGGCATTTGACATCACCCGCCCAGATGATGTCATCATGGGACCATATTGTGTTCACCTGGTGATATCTATACCGTCAACTGGAGAACTTTGGAGGAGGAAGTGATTTTGGGATTATGACTGCATAATTTAAATGTGATTAATATGAATGTAATTTGATAACCTGAACTGGAATAAAATTTGATCATGAGCTTTGGACTTTGTGTCTTTCTTGTAATGTTCCTTGAACATTGTGAATAAGCATGGTCTCCAGTAAAGAGGCAGGTATTTTGTGTTTCTGTGTGTGCAAGAGAGAGGGACAATGGCCCCGTTGTAGGTCAGGTTTCCTGGCTTCCCTCCACAGTGGTGTCATCTGATCCAGTTGGCTTCCACAAGACGCAGACCTTGTCCGTACCGGTTTCGGCTGGACCTATAACAGGTAGCATATATCTACTATCTTGAATAGAGGGCTGTATTATGAAGATTTGTTTGTTTTTCTAAAAAGTCTTCGCATAATAGCTATGATATAATTCTAAACATCTAGTTTGATCTGCTAAAATAGTCAACCGGTCTGATAAGTTAGTCTACGCTACACGTAACCATTATCTGGAAGTTGTTCTAATAAGCTAGTTTGACCTGGTAGAATAGGCAAAGTGTCTGGTAAATCAATCTACTCCAGGCAACCACCATCTAGAGGTCTTGTTCTAAACAGTTATTTTGATCTTGAGCTCCAGAACTATGTTATAGACTGATATCAGGTTGCCCTGATATCAATAATAATCAACAATTCTAATACCCTTTATACTGTCTATACAGCACATTTCCTACATGGATATCAGCCAAAGTTTATTATATTGAATGGAATGCAATAAGTTAAAACGGTAACAGCATTTAAACGAGAGGAGAAGATTCAATCAACAGACGGCCTTTACAAATACAAGCATGGGATGAGGAAGATGGTTGGTGATGAAGATTATTCAGGTCTCAGGAGATGAGGACTGATGATGATGAAGATTATTCAGGTCTCAGGAGATGAGGACTGATGAATATGATGATGATGAAGGTGGTTCTAGTCTCAGGAGATGGGGACTCTGATGAGGATAATGATGACTGTTCTTAATGTTTTATCTGGAAAAATAAAGGTTAAAAAAAAAAAAATGAAGGTTGTTCTGCTCTCAGGCGATGAGGACTCTGATGATGATGATGATAATGATGAAGGTTGTTCTGCTCTCAGGCGATGAGGACTCTGATGATGATGATGATAATGATGAAGGTTGTTCTGCTCTCAGGCGATGAGGACTCTGATGATGATGATGATGATGAGGATAATGATGAAGGTTGTTCTGCTCTCAGGCGATGAGGACTGTGATGATGATGATGAGGATAATGATGAAGGTTGTTCTGCTCTCAGGCGATGAGGACTCTGATGATGATGATAATGATGATGAGGATAATGATGAAGGTTGTTCTGCTCTCAGGCGATGAGGACTCTGATGATGATGATGATAATGATGAAGGTTGTTCTGCTCTCAGGCGATGAGGACTCTGATGATGATGATGATAATGATGAAGGTTGTTCTGCTCTCAGGCGATGAGGACTCTGATGATGATGATGATAATGATGAAGGTTGTTCTGCTCTCAGGCGATGAGGACTCTGATGATGATGATGATGAGGATAATGATGAAGGTTGTTCTGCTCTCAGGCGATGAGGACTGTGATGATGATGATGAGGATAATGATGAAGGTTGTTCTGCTCTCAGGCGATGAGGACTCTGATGATGATGATAATGATGATGAGGATAATGATGAAGGTTGTTCTGCTCTCAGGCGATGAGGACTCTGATGATGATGATGAGGATAATGATGAAGGTTGTTCTGCTCTCAGGCGATGAGGACTCTGATGACCACCCAGATGCAGAACTGCTACCGGGAGCAGATCACCAAGGAGACGATGACCCGGCTGGCCTGGAGGTCTCGTTATGCTAAGGAATACCCTCTCTCTTCCAAGACCCCAGCCCCCGCACCACCCGGACCCCCACCGGCACCTCCACTAGGACCCACCCCAGGACCAACCCCACAGCCAGACCAGACCCCCAAGCTGCCCCCCAAGACCAGGTGAACACACGCTGACCCCTGACCCCAGTACACCAGGGGAGAAACCCCCTCACCCTAACCCTGGACCCCGGGGGACTGAACACATGAATAGAACAACAACACAACAGGAATCACAGGTCTAGACAAGCAGACCCCTGTTATTTCAATAGTTGAGCACCTTTGGTGTGGGCTTGCCGTACGTGGTGTCAGTTTGTGGTTATTTTTGTTACACACAACCATGGCGACGTGTCTGTCGGGGTTCCTGGTTGATAATCATGAGACTTCACCACTAGAGTGAACCTATCACAGTCCAGTACACCGACCCACCAGTTTGTAAATGAGGACCGTCTGGAAATGCTTCATTGAACATATTTTAGAAAATAAATGAACATTTCATCCTGATTATTATGGGACTTTAGTGGGCGTCATAGTAACACAGTGCATGGTGCCGACACCGTAGGACTCCCCGGCTGCCGCCTGTTCCCACGGTGACCGAGAGGACCTCTGCCCCCCCTCTGATGAGACCCCCCTCCCCCCAGACCAGAGAGGTCCTGTACCAGGGCTCCTCCCACTATGTAAACACACACACACACACACACACACACACACACACACACACACGCGCACACACACACACACACACACACACGCGCACACGCACGCACACACACACAAACGTTTAAATGTTTGAAATGGTGATTGGCAGGGGACGGGGCGTGGCCTGTATCTGAGGAGGCGGGGCCAGATGAGACCGGAAGAGAAATTTGAGTTTCCTCTCATCTCGTCCTGGGAGTACGGATGGAGATTGGGTGAGAGACAGAAACATGGCTACAGATATCTTTTTTCATCACATTTTTCACCGCCCCCCACAAAAGAAATACCTGGCCTCACCTGAATTCTGGAAAATCAGTCAGATTCACGACGGCAGTCTCTAAACTGGTCAAACACCATAGAATAGCATTAATTCACAAACATTAAAGGTGTAAATGTGTAATGTGTAAGATTTTCATAAATAAATCCTCAAAACAAATAGCATGCCGAATTTAATTGGCACCCTATTTTTTTGGCATGTGGAGGTAAATAAGCTATTTATTTACCAGTCTAGATGAAACATTTCGAGTTCAGCACCAAACCTAATTGCTTTTTTCACCAAGAGCGGTCTCCAGCTATGGAAATACACGACAATGTTAATTAATTTCTCGCTACTATTTCTATCATTTGTTATATTTCTGTGATTTTCAAGAGGTAAGAATACCCCCTCTGGGCAACTTCTCTTTAACCTCTCATGTTGGACTGAGGGCAGACTGGATGCTGCAGTGACCTCTTGAGGTACAAAGTGGTATTACAACACGTTATTGGCCGGTGCTAGCTGGGCTAGCTGCTAACATAAGTAAATATATCCCAAACACAGTACATAGACATAGCTTGTTCAAAACTCTTATTTCTTTTCATTCTGTTAATAATTGTTCATTTTTTGTATGTGTGAAACTCATAATCCTTCACGTTACACCTTTAAAAGTTATTTGGCTGCCATGCGCAAATAAAGATTATAGAGATGTTTGTGTGTGTGTGTAGTTGACTACAGTGTGTGTTTATGCATTGACGAATATATATGTGTGTGTGTGTGTGTGTGTGTGTGTGTGTGTGTGTGTGTGTGTGTGTGTGTGTGTGTGTGTGTGTGTGTGTGTGTGTGTGTGTGTGTGTGTGTGTGTAGGTTACTACAATGCGTGCCTATGTATTGTAACATTACATGTACATATTTTTGTATAGGTGTCTACAGTGTGTTTTTATCTATTGATAAAGAAATGTGTGTGTGTTTAGGTGACTTCAGTGTGTGTGGGTCTCCTGCCAACGGTCGTTCAGCCGTGGTGAAGAACACGTTCTACTGCAGGAACGGAGTCTTCAACAGACCTGCGACTACTGACCTGCTGGGATGACACACGCACTCTTTCTCTCACACACTCACACTCACACACACACACACACACACACACACACACACACACACACACACACACACACACACCCGACCCAACTACTGACCTGCTGGGATAACTCACACACTCACGCACACAGACACACACACACACACACACACACGCACGCACGCACGCACGCACGCACGCACGCACGCACGCACGCACGCACGCACGCACGCACGCACGCACGCACGCACGCACGCAGGCAGGCAGGCAGGCACACACACACACACACACACACACACACACACACACACACACACACACACACACACACACACACACACACACACACACACACACACACACACACACACACACACACACACACTGACCTGACGGGATAACACACGTGCACACGCATACGCACACTCACACACACACACACACACACACACACACACACACACACACACACACACACACACACACACACACACACACACACACACACACACACACAGACACACACACACACACACAGGCTTAAACCTAACACACATGACACACATGTTTCTGCATTTTTGTGTCCTCAAAAAACTTCTCAATCAACTGGCTTGTGCTCCCGCCTGAATACCACTAGTAACTGTTAATAATACCACTAGTAACTGTTAATAATACCACTAGTAACTGTTAATAAAACGATATTCCGATAGCTACTCTGGACTGTAAGTCGGTGCAATAAAAAAATAATGTCACTAGCGACGCAAATCTCGATTGCATTTGATTGTTCTCACTCCCACCTATGCATATTTGTTGGACAAAAAGGGTGATGATGGCGGTGGTGGTGGTGTCGATAGTTTTTGCGCTGATGTTGGCGGTCATTCTGGTGGTGGTAGGGGTAATAATGGTTGTGATGGTGGTAGTTGTGGTGGCGGGGATGTTATAGTGGTCATGTGGTTGTGGCAGTGGTGCTGATGGTTGGGGTGATGGCAGTTAAAGTGGTGATAGTAGAGTAATTGGTAACAGTGTGGAACAATAGCCTTGGAAACATGTTTAAAACAGCGATAGACTTTATTGACATTTTCCAACCAATATGACAGTAAGCATCTGCTGTAGTTTGTCTCGTTATCTGATGGAATTGTGGCTTGGTTCAGTTTAGCCGGTGTGTGGGTACTAGGCTGAGCTGGGCTGGGCTGGGCTGGGCTGGGGGCTGGGCTGGGCTGGGCTGGGCTGGGCTAGGGGCTGGGCTGGGCTGGGCTGGGCTGGGCTAGGGGCTGGGCTAGGGGCTGGGCTAGGGGCTGGGCTAGGGGCTGGGCTAGGGGCTGGGCTAGGTGCTGGGGAACAGCAGCATCCCAGTGAAGGTGTTATCGGCCAGCTGGGGGCTGGTGATGATCTTGTTGTGCTGGGTGGGCTGCAGGTAGACCTTGTCCCCCACCGCTAGTTCAAAGATCATCGAGCCCGACGTCACCAGGTGGGACGACGACGAATCACACAGGCTCAGTTTAGCCTCTGTCCCCTTCATCAGCTTCAGACACACCTAGCAATAGATATAGGGTTATCACCAATACAACCAAAGCTATCACCAATAGAAACAGGGTTATCACCAATAGAAACATGGTTATCACCAATAGAAACAGGATTGTCTCCTAGCCAATAGAAACAGGGTTATCCACAATAGGAACAGGGTTATCTCCTTGCCAATATAAACAGTTTTTTACCTAGCAGATAGATACAGTTTTATCGCCTAGCCGATAGAAACAGGATATCACTTCTGTCTCTCTCTCGGTGTCTGGATGTATGTGCATGTGGGGTGGGTGTGTGACTTCCAGTTCCCATCTCCCAGTCTCATCATCCATGCCCCTTACTCTGCCTACACACCTGTTGGCAACACACACCTGTTGGCATCATCAGCATGCAGTACATGAATTCGGTTTTTTAGGTAAATATTTTAGTAAAATCCAAGTATTCCCTATTCCCCCTATTCTCTTACCTGTGCTTACCCTGTTCTCCCTGAGTTCAGCCTACCTGCCTGTCTACCTGTCTGCCTGTCCTGAAATCCCATTGCCCCTTTATGCCTACAGTACAACTTGGTAGGATTGCCAACACCTTGTCTGCGTCGCTGGGTCGTGGATTTGGTTCCACTCAATCGTGAGTCAGAGAGGCGTACGGGCAGACAGACATACAGACATACAGCTTGGCAGACAGACATACAGACATACAGCTTGGCAGGCAGACGGACAGAATATCTGGAGACACAGACAGAACGAAAGAAAGACAGCTATACACACAGACAGCTGGTCTGACCTACAGACAGACAAACAGCTACACAGGCAGACAGCTTTTATAGCAGGTTACCAGCTCTTTGGCCGAGATGTGGTAGGTGAAGAAGTAGACGCCTTGGATCTTGCATGAAAACACTCCATGGGTCAGATTTTCTCCTTTCAGAGAAGTGTCCAGATCAGGGACTACATCCCTGTCAACACACACATACGCACGCATGCACAATATTAATATTAACACACAATATAATATATACAGCAGGCTAGACATCACCTGTCCTGGTATAGTTCACTTCTGAGCCTACCTGTTGAAGGGGATTAGTTGGTCTGGAGGGGGGGGGGGGGCTAGCTGTTGAAGGTGATTGGTCGGTCTGGGGGGGGGGGGGGGGGGGGGGGCTACCTGTTGAAGATGATTGGCCGGTCTCTCGGGTGGGGATGGTACCTGTTGAGGGTTATTGGCCGGTCTGGGGGGTGGGGGGGGGGGAGGTGACGACGGTAACTGTTGGAGGTGATTGGCCGGTCTGGGGGGGG
>NC_079424.1:8390310-8392810 GCF_026213295.1 Gadus chalcogrammus
AAGCCGTTGAAGATGATCTTCTTCTCCTCGGTGTTGGTGGTCACGCTGGCGGGCTGGTTGTTCCTAAAGCCCTCCATCCAGACCTTCTTACCCCTGGTCAGCTCCAAGACCCCTCCCCCTGACAGCACCTGGGGAGAGAACACATCTGGATCACACACCTTCGGCACACACCTTAGGTACACATCGTTATCCCACACCTGTATCACACACCTGTATCGCACACCTGTATCACACAACTGTATCACACACACCTGTATTACACACCTGTAGTACACACCTATGTCACACACCTGTGTCACACAATTGTGGTACACACCTATATCAAACACCTGAATCACACATCTAAATCACAGACCTGTATCTGACCTGTATCACACACTCACCTTGGTGGAGGCGGAGTTTGGTGAGGAGGAGGAGAAGGTGAGTGAGGGGGTGAGGAGGTGGTGGGTGAGGAGGAGGAGCAGGTGAGGGAGTGAGGGAGGTGAGGAGGTGGTGGGTGAGGAGGAGCAGGAGGAGGTGAGGAGATGGTGGGTGAGGAGGAGGTGAGTGAGGGGGTGAGGAGGTGGTGGGTGAGGAGGAGCAGGAGGAGGTGGGTGAGGGGGTTGAGGAGATGGTGGGTGAGGAGGAGGTGAGTGAGGGGGTGAGGAGGTGGTGGGTGAGGAGGAGCAGGAGGAGGTGGGTGAGGGGGTTGAGGAGGTGGTGGGTGAGGAGGAGGAGGTGGGTAAGGTGCTGGAGGAGGTGATGGAAGTGGTGGTGAGTGAGGGAGGGGGGGGGGGGGGGGGGGGGGTGAGTAGGGAAAGTAGCGGGAGGACCTAACATAGGTTCTGACCTGTCCAGTTTCGCGGCTGTTGTAGTCGCAGAATTCCAGAACAGTGGGCGGCAAAGTATCGCTTTTCAGACGCAGACACATGCTGACCTGCACAGCACACAACATCAGAGAAGGTTCACAGAACCGCAGTCACAGGACATCCATTAGAGAACCTCCGTTAGAGAACCTCAGTTAGAGAACCTCAGTAAATCTCAGAGGAGGAGAGCTAGGAGGAGAGTGAGAGGGAGGAGGAAAAGAAGGAGAGTCAGGAGGAAGAGTAGAGTGAGGAGGAGCAGGAGGAAGAGGAGAGGGAGGCTGAGGAGAGTCAGAAGGAGGAGAGTGAGGAGAGAGAGGATAAGAGTGAGGAGGAGGAGGAGGAGGAGGAGGAGAAGGAGATTGAGGAGGAGAGTGCAAAGGGGGAGGAGGAAGAGAATGAGGGTGAGGATGATGAGTAGGAAAAAAATTATTTCTTGATTAACCTTTTTTTTTAGGTTTGTTTCATTGAGGTTGTGCTCCTGTTTTGCAAGAGAGACCTGATAGCAACGAACTTACCTTGGAGTAAGCATGGAAGACAAAGTAGTAGACCCCTGGTACTCTGCAGGTGAAGATTCCCGTGCTTAGGCTGAAGTCTCCAGGTGTGTTGACCATGGCATCCTGGAAGATAACTTTCTGTTGACACAAAAACACACATACACACACAGATACACACACTGTTCAGCACATGGTAGAGGGCTGTTCAGAGTGTAACACAGGTGTTACTCAGGTGTTGGACAGGAGTTGGAGAGGTGGTGGAGAGGTGGTGTTGAGATGGTGGAGAGGTGGTGGAGAGGTGGTGGAGAGATGGTGGAGAGGTGGTGGAGTAGTGGCGGAGTGGTGTTGCACAGGTGATGCACAGGTGCTTACCTGGCTGTTTTGAGGATATGTGTTGAGTGTCCGGACAACAGAGAAGGCGGACCGATGTATGACAGTGCGGGCTGAGGGACGACAACATAAGGGAACTCGTAACCACCAAACTAAAACTTTAAGAGGAGATCTCAACAGACTGACCTAAAGATAAGAACTACTAGAGAAATGTGAACTTTTTCACAATTAAAGCATATGTCTCTGGAGAGGCTGGTTTAAAACTAATTTGGAAAACATTAATAAAACATATTTTCCATTGTATCCTGACGTTCTTCTTCATTTGTCTTAACATTTGGAGTAACTCAACTCCCAACATAAAATAATACAGACTGACTACTAAGGGTCGGAGGTGACGGTTCAAAGGTCACGGGTGATGTCCTCACCTTGGTTAACGTCCCCTCCTCGTGACCCCGTGGGACCTGGGGCGCCCGACTGCCCCTCCTCCCCGGGGTCTCCTTGGTAACCCATGGGGCCAGTGAGCCCCTGGGGGCCCCGTTTCCCCTTGGCCCCGTTCAGCAGGGGGCCAGCAGCCACGTCCGGGGGAGCTGGAGGAGAGACGCATGATCAATATCCATTATTATGGTTATTATTAATGATAACGATGTCATTCATATTCATATCGTTATTATCATTATTACAAGATGATGGTGGTCATCCTCCTGATCATCACCATCCTCTACACCCTCGGCATCATAATAAGTCCCGCCCTATTATCCAGTCCATGTGCGGTGAGGTGTCTGTGTGATTGACGGGGAGGATTTTACCTGACTGTCCCTTATCTCCTCTGAT
>NC_079424.1:8397810-8427810 GCF_026213295.1 Gadus chalcogrammus
TGTCTCTGTCTCTGTTCAGGGACGACCTGGTCGACATGGTGGATTTTTATCAGTACGACGACGAAGAGACAGTGAAGGAAGACATCCTCGCTCGAGACCCGTACATCCTCCGCTTCCGATGTCATAATACAAGTACTTGTCTGCCCGTCTGTCTGACTGTCTTTCTTTTTCTTTATCAGTCAGTCCTTCACTTATGAGACCCTAAAGGCTAAACAGCCCAGCTCATGAGACCATCAGCATTGCAGATATGTCTTTCCTACCTGCTGCGTCCTTCCTGCAGGCATCCTACCCTAGCATGTAGCCATTTTATGCCTCACACATGTGACAGAAAGGGCATGTATGTTTTTTGCCTCAAAACTGCAATTGATGACTCTAATCTTGAGTGGTAAATTCTAGTAGTTATTCTGGATTGGACATCACCCCTCAACATGATGCTTACTTATCCATCTACCTCCACCTTTTGTGTATTGTTTTATCTGAATGTGTGAAGGGAATCTTTTCGCAGACTTGTTGCCGATGACTTCAAACCAATCTGGAGAACTAACTCTTACTACTAAGATTAACCAACCCTCTGTCTAGGAGGCGATTTAACAACAGAGCTCAGGAATAAACATTCTGTGTGTTTGTTTGTGTGTGTGTGTGTGTGTGTGTGTGTGTGTGTGTGTGTGTGTGTGTGTGTGTGTGTGTGTGTGTGTGTGGGTGTGGTGTTGTGTGTTTGGTGTGTGTGTGTGTGTGTGTGTGTGTGTGTGTGTGTGTGTGTGTGTGTGTGTGTGTGTGTGGGGGGGGGTTCAGTCATCCAGGACCTGGTTCTGGTCCCAGTCCACACTAAACCCCAGGACTCTGACAAGGAGCTGGACCAGCTCTATGACGTCTTCCTCCACATGAAGGCCAAGTGGAAGACTGACGTAAACATCTATCTATCAGCCATAATCAATAGGCCAGGATGTACGCTATTAGAATGTTTTGTGTTCTAGAATGGGGTGATCCTACAATATGTTCTAGAACTTGATGTTGTAGAATTTTACGATTCTGTGTCCTAGAACGTGATGTTCCGGAACGCGCTATTGTAGAATGTGGTGACCCTGCGTCACCACATGAATGGGATTATCGTGTTTACTAGAATGGGGTGTTATTATTAAGTGCTTACCCTGTTTACTGGAATTTGGTTTACTTGATTGTGATGACCCTGTGTTCTAGAAAGTGGTGTCCTACAATTCTGATGATACTGTGTTCTAGAATGTGATGATCCTGGGGGATTTCAATGCGGACGGTGCCTATGTCTCCAAGAGAGAGATGAAGAGCATTCGTATCCGTAGTGACCCTAACTTCCATTGGCTTATCGCAGACGATGTCGACACCACGGCCAACACCGGGAACGACCACACTTACGACAGGTAATTTATACCATCAGAACATAATACCATTATAAATAGTAAGATCAGTAGTACGCTCAGTAAATAAGTAAATAATACCATCAGAAAATTATACCATTATAAATACATATATACATATTAGAGCTGTCAGTTAAACATGTTATTTTTTTTTTTTTTGGGCTCAAAACTCAAAACAAAGAAGGCAGTTAGCCGACTGCTATGTTCAAGGCATATCTGTGTATGTTCAATCGGTTTAAATTGCAGTATAGGCTTTTTTTTTGTAACCCGTCCTGTTTGATCAGTAATATGCCAATGTTGTTATCAATAATAAAAAAAAAACAATTGCAACAAGGCAAGCCGATGCATTTCCCATGTTGATAAGAAGCATTAAAAATGAGAAAAATTATGGGACAAGAATTCAAGGGATATTTAGTTATTATCCGGATTAAATAGTTTTAATCGCATTGACAGCCCTAATATATATATATAAAAATAGCATTAAATTTCACGATGGGTATGATCAGAAAATAATACCATCAGAACATAATATGTATAATGAATCATAGGATCAGTGAATAATCAGTTAATAAGATCTGTATGATTAGTAAATATTAATCAATAAAACATTTGCAAATAATGCGATCAGTTGGCCTAAATTATCGTGAACTGTAAATAATGCGCTTGTTAATATGATCATGCATGATCATTTTTTAAATACAGGTGAAATAATGTATTTAAAAATAAATACTAAGAAACTTGTTTTATATATAATAGTATTAAATATAATTGTGTCCAAAGTACATCTGTTAGTCATTCAGAACTGCCACTCACTCTATCACAACAACCAGCTAACTTCTCAGTTCTCCCTCCTCTCTTACAGGATAGTGGTGTATGGTCAGGACATGTTGTCGGCTGTGGTTCCTAACTCCGCAAAACCATTCAACTTCCAGAAGGAGTATGGACTCACATACCAACAGGTCGGGTCTTCTCACTGTCATAAGCATCCTTTAATAAACCTTCCTACCTATACTCCATGATAGATTTGAAAGCATTACAAGTTGATAGTCAGGTCTTATAGTTGTTTCTGACCCCCCCCAGGCACTGAACGTTAGCGACCACTACCCCGTGGAGGTTGAGCTGAAGTCCTGCGTTCAGAAACAAGACACCGCTGTTGGTAAGACATCAAAAACACCAGGCTAGAGATGGTCAAGTTCAGGTATTACATTGAGGTATTAGGGTCCGTACTAGATCAGTCATCGTATGTTCCTATTTCCAGTCGAGGATCTGGTGGATATACAGAGAGGAAACCTCCTGCTGGAGAGGGAGAAGCTACGTCTGCAGATCGAGGTGCTGCAGCTCCAGAAAGCAAAGCTGGAGCATCGTAACTTAGCAACCGAAACCTAACGACCGATCGAACATCCTAACCCTACAACCGGAGCATCCAGACCCTGACAGAAGGCATTGGAGATGGCACTCACATGACAACCAATGAAGTCAGGAAACATGAAGATAATAAGGCTACACAGCAGAAGTTTATGCAACTGGAAGATCTGTGAAATATTTCCTTATGCATCTTAAATGGACATTTAGTGTCATGGACATATGATATTGTGCCAATAGAACCAGCTAGTAGTCTGCATGTGTATCATGAAATGCATACAGCCTCAGGCTGACAGAATTTCTTTACCTCAACAGTATGCTTAGTTTGTACTGAATTAACAGAAAACCCACTGACTGAATAAACTGACATTATCCCAAACCAATAAAATAACACCAAGATGAAAAAAAAAACTTTATTGACATCTTCTTCACAACAGCAATACTTTTCAGGAAAATCAAAAGCTACTTGAGATTCCAGTAGTTAATAGAGGAGCAAGTCCACATTTGCCAGGAGTGTTCCGGACCAGGGCGGCTGACGGCGGCAGGTTGGGCCGTATGCATGTAACAGGCCTCTGCTTTTGACTCTTGCATGTTGAAGCTTCAAGGTCTGGACAACTGATCTCTAATATTTTCCCAGACCCGTCTTGGAACTGTGGGAGGTTGGGCATGAGGGTGATATTCACAGGAAGGGGCATGGCTGGAACCTGAGACGTCGGTTGCACACCAGGTGGTTGTCATGGTAGAGTTTGGCTATCTTACTTCTTGCCTGATTTCTTGATACCGCCGCCGGCTGATGAAGAGAGAGCAATCGGGTTGAACTAGATGCACCTTTAAAAAACTATTACCCATGTTTATCCAAGTACATATGAAGCACTACAAATACACATTTGTTTAAGTAGAAATATAGTACTACTTAAAGCTAGGGTAGACATTCTGGAAACACTAGACAATTTCAATAAATATGGCAAAAGTATCCCAGATTGGTCTATATCTGCCCATCAAATCCTATTTCACCCATCATCTTGTCGTATATTTGTAATTATTTTGTTATTCTTACTCAAAGGTCCTTTTCCAGAAGCTTTTGCCTTTAAGGCATCCATCGCCTTCGCATCGTCCTTCTGTTTCTGCTTGAAGGCCATGTCCTCCTACAGACACACAAATGGGTGATGTCATGCGATTACTAGTGTTCATAGATTGAGAAACAATCAACTGTTAATAGTATATCATAATGCTAATGGTAGAAATCACCGATTATTTCTCATCTTCACAAATTCATACTCGGGTCAAAATTATGTCATCAGTACCACAGGAATAGCAATGGATTACCAATAAACCATTGCAGCGATGTAGCATGCTGCATGGAGGCCTGCTCCAAACTACGGTAGTAGGAGCTACCTAAATTGCTACCTGAATTTGTGAGGTTAGAAAAAATAATTCTTTGAAATTACCTGCCAAATAATAACGATAATAACAACCCAATCAACAACACAGAATTTCAAGTGTCAAATTCTACTCTATACAATTCAAGAATTGTTATTGCGCTGTGTTTTTGTCTAAGGATATTCGGCCCTATTATAATTCCATAGGGTTAGTAATAGTCTTTATATTACGTGTGAATGGTTTTTCTAATAGTGACTGACTGGTGCATCTAGTGACTGCAGCATCGATTCGGTTCATCACTAGACCCGCACGGGAGGGGTCCAGACACAGCATCCCAATAAAAATATGAATCCATTATTAATGCCCCCTACATCATCAAGGTCCTTGTTCTGCTTCTTGGGTGCCTTCAGCGGCTTCTTCTTGCCTCCTGCGGGGTGTAAAGAAGGGTTTATCTTATATATAGCCGATATGATCGTACTATGATGGCCACTTGACATGCGTATTTCACAGTTACGGTTAGCGAGCTAAAAACATAGAAAGGATAATATAACGACCTGTTCGAATGAGATGAACAATAGTTACTGACGTTAGATACACGTACCTTCTCTACCAGACATGTCTGTCGATGAATTAGTGTTTAAAACTAAATTAAATTACAGCAATGTAAACCGGGCTGCTTGCTGTAGTTGTTCAGGTCCGCACTATAAGGACCCCTGGTAGTTTTGGAAGCGGAAGTAGGTACTCCGTTCACTGCCTGTCTGTATCTGCAAGGCAAAGCACCCGGGTGCAAAACCTTTGAGGATGCTTGATTTGTTCAATATTAACGGATAATACATAAAATGCTGATTTCAGTGTTGTTTAATTATCTATATATTATTATAAAATATATTGAGGGAATTCGGCTTTGAAAGCTTGTTTTGGATTAAAAAAAGTGATTACAAAAAAAACAGTAATCAGGGTGGATTTATCCAAATAATATTAATACATATAATAGCACTGCACTAAAGGGCAGCGTTAGAGGGGTTAAAATATAATTAATTATTAATATTATATATTAATAACTATTTACGATCTCTTGTATTACAACCTCACAGTTTGTAAGACGTTCTCCAAACCAAAATCCCATTAACTATAGCCCGCGAGACTGAGATCATAAAATAGGGAATGAAAAAAATGATCAAGATTCGTTGTATTAAAATGACCGTTTAGTGGACTTCTTACGCGGTCGAAAATGATTGGCTCAAAACTCTTCAAGTCCCGGAAGTGAAAGTATTGTCGAATGTGCACCGGGACTCGAACCCCAAAACCTTTAACACTCCGAGACGGTATTTTCTCCACAGCATGGACACCTTAAACAAACTGAAACAATTTGATGCGTATCCCAAAACCCTAGAAGACTTCAGGATCAAAACGTGGGGCGGCGCGACTGGTAAGTAGTAATTTAAAGCAGACCACCCATTCATCCATACTAACTGGTCATCAATACATGGATCGATTGATGTATGACGATACATGGATATTAAAAGGCATGCTGTGTCATGTGTTGCATTCAATATTGAATAAATTGATGTTCGAGGATAAATTAGTGGGGTTGCAAAAGGCAACACCGATGTAGTACGTCTTCCATTGCTCTCATCAATGTAGCCTGCCCATTTGTATTTACAGTGTGTCAACACTGTGTGTTGAGAACTGTTACTAATGATACAATGTTGCCCGTGACAGTATGATACATTTTTCTCTCTCTCTCTCTCTCTCTCTCTCTCTCTCTCTCTCTCTCAGTGACCATCGTGAGCGGTCTAATAATGTTGATCTTGTTCTTCTCTGAACTGCAGTACTACCTGACCAAAGAGGTAAACTCACCTCCCCTCACACGACAACACACATAGTCTTCCTTGGGGGTTAAGTGTATAGGGAAAGTGGATGATAGAATGTAGAACATCTAACGTATCAGTGTAATGCAAATGTTGCACATATTAGTAATGATTCTCAGTGTAAGTTCTATGAGGGTGAGCCTTAATATGATGTATGGTAAGAAATATCTGGCTAGTTACAAAAGATTTGATCAAGCTTCAGTGCATCTTCAAAAAAGAGACTTTAGGAATGTAGCAACAGCTTGTTTATCATACAAACACATGTACACATCCTGATAGCCCAGAGTTCAGAGAAGGGTTGTTGTGATATTTTGTAGAGGTGACAGTTTGGATAAATAGAGTTATTTTGGGGTTAATGGTGGTGATCTTTAAGGGGGTGATGGCTAATGTTTTGTTTGGTTCCAGGTTCATCCTGAATTATACGTCGACACATCGCGAGGAGACAAACTGAAGATCAACATCGACGTCATCTTTCCCCCCCCCCTCACATGCCCTGTGCCTGTAGGTCCCAGCCGACCCTGGCACCTGATTTGTCATGCGACGACTTTGTTACAGGATTGAGGTTTCTCCTGTCTGTCTCTCGCTCTCCCTCTGATGTGGATGAATGTCTCTCTCAGACCTCAGTATAGATGCAATGGATGTTGCTGGGGAGCAGCAGCTGGATGTAGAACACAACCTCTTCAAGCGCCGTCTGGACAAAGACCTCAAAGCCGTCACCACGGAGGCAGAGAAACACGGTAACCTGCAACCTCTAGACATCCCTACCCCCCGCAAAGCTTCAGTTGTTATGTACATCTTCCCTGTTTTGATTGGCTACAAGACGTGATGGAATATGTATGCATGCAGCATCCTAATCTAAAATTTGGTGGTTATGGTTGTGATGATGATGATGATGGTGCTGTGTGTTAACAGAGCTGTGGGAGGGAGAGGGGTGGTAGGTATGATGGTGCTTATGATAGTCAGGGTGATTCGCAAAGCAAGACCAAACTACAGCAAGTAGAATGGTCTGGAACCACGCTACCTTGAGCCGTCTATCCGTGGGGAAACCTGTGCGGGCCTGTTTTTATTTCTTTAAACCATCACAAGCGTCTAGGGCGGGGCTATAGCCCGGGAAGCAGCAGTGGTGTCCATGCAAATAGTTGCCGGGGGAAGGAAATGCCCGCCAACGGAAGGGGGAGAGTAGCGGTGATCCCGAACCACTAAGGCAATAGACGCTGTCCACTTCCGTTCAGCCAGACTAGGGTGATGGTGATGATGGTTAGGGTGCAAACGATGGTGAGCATGGGGTTGATGACGGTGCTAACGGTGGTGTTGATGATGTTGGTAAAAGGGGCGATGATGTGGGTTAACAGAGCAGGGTGATGATGATAATGGTGTTGATCTGTGTTAACAGAGCCGGATGACGATGATGTTGGTAAGGGGGTGATGTTGCTACTGGTGGTGATGGTAGTGATGGTGATTATGATCAGATGATGAGGGTGGTGGGGATGATGATGATGATGATGATGATGGAAAGGCGCTTGATGGTAAAGATGCAGTTGATGTTGATAGAAAGGGTGGTGATGGTGGTAAGGGTTGTGCTGATGATGGAACGGGTTGTATCGATAGAGGGGCGGTGATGGTGGTGGTAGTGATGAGGAGTGTGTGGATGATGTTGTGAGGAATATGGTGAAGGATGCTGGTTTATGAGGATGATGTGTGTTAACAGCTAGGCGGTGATGATGGTAAGGTTTGTTGTGGTGGTGATGTGTGTTAACAGAGCTAGGTTCTGGTGATGGTAAGGTTTGCCGTGCTGATGATGATGATGGTGTGTTAACAGAGCTAGGTTCTGGTGATGGTAAGTTTTGCCGTGCTGATGATGATGTGTTAACAGAGCTAGGTGCTGATGATTATTCTGTGTATGTTAGCAGAGCTAGGTGGTAATGTTGTTGAAGATCTGTGTTAACAGAGCTACTAGCTGCTACCAAGGATGATACCATAGAATGTGTGTTTACAGAGCTGGGTGGCGATGATGAAGGTGTGACCTTTGACCCCAGTAAGTTGGATCCGGAAAGATGTGAAAGCTGCTACGGGGCCGAGACTGAAGACCTCAAGTAAGACACTCGTCTATTTCTTCGCTTGTCTCTCCCTCTCCACCCGTCTGTCTCTCCATCTGTCTTTCAGTGGGTGTGTGTTGGCTCATCAGTCTGTCCGTCATGGCGGTGCAGGTGCTGTAACAGCTGTGATGACGTGCGTGAGGCGTACCGGCGGCGTGGCTGGGCCTTCAAGAACGCCGACACCATCGAGCAGTGTCGGCGCGAGGGCTTCACCCAGAAGATGGCGGAGCAGAAGAACGAGGGTTGCCAGGTGTATGGCTTCCTGGAAGTCAACAAGGTGCCCTCACACAAATGGACCCGGGGGGGGGGTTGATTGGGTTTGTCACGTCTGATCAGGAAGAACGGTGTGACATCTTTAACACGGTTAAAGATTCAAACAGTATGATGATGCTGGAACCTCAAGGAAATACTTATATTGTTGGTTTCATCTGCTACAAGACAGCTATTATCTGGCTACAGCATTCATGTTCACATATCCATGTGATTCATCGTCATGGAAGAAAGAGGATAACCTGTCTTCTCCCCCCCGCCCCCTCTACTCCAGGTTGCAGGAAACTTTCATTTTGCTCCTGGCAAGAGTTTCCAGCAGTCTCATGTCCACGGTAAGACCGATAATAACATCTGCGTCAATCCATTCATCCACGGTTTGATATATTCATCTAAGGCTCTTTCAAAAAGCAGAACACGTAGTAACTGTTATCCAGTGTTATTTTGGACAATATCATTCCCTATCCTTGCACAACTGGGTGATGTTGTGAGTGACATACTAACACAGGTTCTAACCCGCCCAGTGATGATCAGTGTTTCTGTCGCCATGTGATAAATCTCTTAATCAAGATCCACATATCCAGAGCGTACCAACCACAAACTCTTATCACATAACCGGTGTAGCAACAGAATACTAGCAACAAATAGTCTAGTAACAGTGTGGTACCTTTTTTTGAGTACCTTCTGGCTGTGCCTACAGACTTTCCCCAATTTGTCATTTCTCATGAACATTTTGACAGACAAGACTGGGAACATCAAGTCTTGCTATTGTGATGGAGAAGGTTATGTTTAGCCATTAGGTTACACACGGTTAGGTGGAGGTACAAAGTTATGCTGCTATCCATTTGGATGGTACGCTGGTACGAACGACCAGCTTCAGCGAGAACATGACGCATTTCCTTAGCTCCAGCCTTCCAGTTTGCCATTTGTGTTTCTGTCGAGCCACGAGGGGGAGTAGTAGCAGGCTATTCATCATTAGCAACGTAGCCTCTTTAGCAAACCAGCTTGAAAACACAACTTTACATTGAATTGCACGCAAAGCAAGACCGTGCAATGCACACATTGGTGACCGGATCAAAGCAGCAATGAAATCAAGTGTGTAAGAGGATTTAAAAACATCATTAAAACCACCAACGTGGTACAAATACAAAGAAAATACATCTCAACCCCCATTAACTATGGGCGCAGCCATCTTCTTTACGAGTTGTACAGCTCTGCTCGCTCTACTTTGAAAGCGACGAGATATTACGACCAAAAGGGGGCATGCCTCAGTGAAATGCCGCAAGATAGATGGGAGATTTGCGACTTTACCACTTCGTACATCCACATGGATAGCAGCATTAGAGTAGGGGTAAAGTGGTGCATCATGGGTAATGACGTGCTGAGAGTCTGTCTGGTTGCAGTCGTCCTGGATGTGTGTGTGTGTTCCCATCATCACTATGGTGACACTTCTCTCTTCTTTCTGCAGTGCACGCTGTGGAAAGTAAGTCACTTTTTCTACCATTCTCCATTCTTGATGGTCACCCATGGCAACGCCTTAAAGAAGTGTTGTCATTAAAATAGTCAAAATCTCAGTACTACTGGCTAGGTGGAAAGCATTTCTGGCTGGGGTGTTTGGATTGCTGGCTTGGGAATAAGCACTGCTGGCTAGGCTAGGGGGTTAGCATCAACAAACATGCTTAGCACAACTGGCTACCTGGTTAGTACTGCTGGCTAACAGCAGGGAGGGGAGGGACTATGTTGAACGCTTTTATTTTGACACAGTAATGTGGCCTGAAAGAGAGTAGCGGCAGAAGTGTACTCTAGTGTTCTGGGAGCCCACAGTGAATAATCAAACTAATACTGATCAAAACCCGATAAAGCACTTCTCTATACTTCACCTTGAAGACTCTAGTGTTAGTGCGCAACATGTTAGTGTCTGTTTGTTAACAGGAAGTTTGTTTTACAGTTCACGACCTGCAGAGCTTCGGACTGGACAACGTAAGGAACAAACAGTATACATCCGAAGGTTATCGGTTCCTATCCAACATATATTTAGCCCTGATCTATTCATTTAAACAGTAGAGGGGGGGTGTCTGTTAAGGCTTTCTTCCTCCGGTCTCTTGAACATGGGTTAATACAGGATTCAGTAGATCAGCTATGTAGGGGAACTCGTGAGTCTCTATTTGAAAATGTAAAGAGTATTTTGGAACTTCCCAGTATAATCTATGTAATAAGTAGTAGTTGATAATAGCAGCCACCCAATACATGTTCTGCATCGATTGCTATGTCGTTGGTCTTTGGAAGGAAGGTGATTTTAAGTAGAAGTGCCTTGGTTGCACAATGCTTGGGCATAGTTGGTACTTGTTGTAACAGCTTTATGTAAAACATCTTCCTTCCGCCATCAGACGACGTAGCAGTGATGAAAAGCATTTCCTTGTTGGCATCGATTAACAGTGCCCAAATACAGATTATATTGGGAAGTTCAGAACTTTCTTTACTTTCCCGTTAAAGGAAGCCTCGGTGTTACATCTTTGGAGAATACAAATCCCTTTGTTAAATCACATAGAAAATAGAAAATGTTATTGATTCATTTGAAGGGTTTCCTCACATTTAAAACCCATCTTCAGATTAATTCATACTTAAAATAATTTCAATCAACCGTAAGCACTTTCTCATGAAGTGAAGGCTAATATTGATATTCTTGTAGATCAACATGACCCACATGATCAAGCACCTGTCATTCGGTAAGGACTACCCAGGTATCGTCAACCCTCTGGATGGTACAGACGTCACAGCACCCCAAGGTCAGCCTCCGCCTTACACCCCACCTTCTCCTCCCAAATACTACCGCTTACCTGCACCCCTCTTAAGTGGCTTTGGAAAGATCTGCTTGGAAACCCAAATACTTCACTAGCAGGATCCATGGGATACCATTCTGTCCGGGCAGCAGAGCTCAAACACTTTTTTTATTAGAGATCAGCCATGGCCATGTTGTCCCAATGCATATACTAGTCTGAATAGATAACCAGAGGCCTTGTGGCTGAGCTGATCAAACTATTTGGCAGCTTCGTGGAACTGTCAAATGTTTAAGAGAAACATTTAAGGCAAAACAAAATGTAAAGAAAAGGGGTGATCCAACTTCATTAGAATTAGGGTCATCATGACTTGTCCGATCTAAAAAAGGTGCTAAATGAAAGTTGGTTTTGGTAGTTGAATTAATCAAGCCATGCTGTTGGTCCACAGAACACACAACATCCAATCAGATGTTTGACATCCTTAACTTTATTGACAGTTGGGGGGTGGCTGAACAGCGGGCCTTGCGGGTGTGTGTGTGTGCTGTGTGTGTGTGTGGCTCAGCAGCGGATGCCCATGCCTATAGACATGAAGGTTCCAAAGGTTCCCCCGCTTTGCATCATGGTCTTCCCCACGCCACCCATCAGCTCACGCCCGCGCATCCCGACCCTAAAGAGAGAGAGGGAGGGAGACACCACAAACGACAAAATTGATTGGCTTGGTTGGTTCAAACCACATTGTACTACCAGTAGGCATTGCGCAAGATGCCCCTACCTCTAACTACTCCATAATGACATTTATATTACTGTAGTTCGTTTTGGATAGAAGTCTGCTAATTAATACCTAATTTACAGTAAACTTGTGTCTGTGAACCCACTGAAGGAACGTAGAGCAGTTTAATAGTTTGCCAGCCACAGGTGGGAGAGTTGCTGAACAATCTTCTAGACCAGATAATTGTCAACAATTAACCTAGTGTCTTGGCAAACCGGACAGATCCTTTTGAAATATTTTTTATCTGCCGCTCAACAGGTATCAAATGTTAATACATACAGTCTCAAAGGGTGGTGTTGGTGGTTACCTGAGACAGGAGAATGTTCCGAACATGGCTCCGGCTGCCATTCCGACGGCGAACCCCATCATAAAGCCCATCTTGACCCGGTCAAAACAGCTGGGCTGTCCCTGGCCCTGGCCGTACGGTCCTACTGCCACTGGCATCTGGGGCAACGCATTTATCAGTTAGTCCTGAACATGGCGGGTACTTAAATATGTGAAGGACTGGAACGCCTCAATAAGACTTAAATCCCATGCAAACCATCTAAGAAGCTTTCTCAATAAATTGTTAAGATCGATCTCGACCATTTTAAAGTCTCCATGTAGACTGACATTTGCTGCGGAGGGTTGGTAAACGTAAATTAGCATAAATCCTTAAGTAAATGACGTTTCTGATCGTATTTAAAGTAACGCACTTAATTTAATCCGTACACATTACAGTTCCAGTATTTATTGGATAACTCTTGCAAGGGTAGATAATGACTATTACAGAACTTCGCCCTCTTGAATGTTGGCCCATTTGTTGTTAGCTTAGCGCGTCGTCGTGCTGTCGCACATATCGGCGACGTGAAGTACCAACACTGAAACATCTTTATCTTATGACCACAAGCAGCAATCCAGCATTCGGACCCGTACCTTGCCTTGTGCCTTGGAAATGTGGTCAAGTGTTGAAAAGGAAAACGGTATTGGCCGAGGTCAATGACAGCAGTGGGATTTAAACGTCCTGCTAGCACGACTCCATTAGAGGAAGGGACGTCACGTCGCTGTACGAGGTAAAAAGAAAAGCAGACAAGAAAGAACAGCGCCCCGCCGCGGACAACTGTTTAATTGAAGTTTTACAGGAATCGTTACCCTGAACTTCCTGAAGAAACCTATCTATTATGCAATCAACTTTTTATGTTATATTCTGTAACCATGAACTTTCCTCTTCTCTTACTCAGCGTCGATGATGTACCAGTACTTTGTTAAAATAGTCCCGACTATTTACATGAAGGCAGAGGGAGAGGTGAGTTGATATATTTAAATCTAATCTTAATTCACTGAACTCTGTACTTCATATGTCACGAGTGCAGTGTCTGAGCTTGACCTAAGCATCTCAACCTGTATGTGCCATTTACCCTTAACATTCGTATCGCACCTAACCTATGTGTCACACGTTAACTTGGGGTCAGTCTCCCCCCCTGAGCTGTATGTAGTATGTTAGCTTAAATGTTGCCCTGTCTGTTCCCCTGTAGGTGGTTAAAACCAATCAGTTCTCAGTGACCAGACATGAGAAAGTGGCCAACGGTCTCATTGGCGACCAAGGGCTGCCAGGGGTCTTTGTTTTGTATGAGCTGTCCCCCATGATGGTGAAGTTCACAGAGAAGCACAGGTATGTACCAACACACAGGGTGTGTAATAACATGTACCCTGTATGTAATAACACACCTGTCTCCCACTGTCTCTTTAGGTCGTTCACTCATTTCCTAACAGGCGTGTGTGCCATCATCGGAGGAGTGTTTACAGGTCAGTATCTGTTATCACCGCTGTTTACCAGGCTCTCCAGGATTTAAGATGTCACGTCAAATGCATACTGCATCAATCAAACCCAGTTCAATTATGCAAGCTTTCATTTTTGTTCAATCACTGCAACATTTCTAAAGTGCAACCAATCATCACACACAAAACGTCCCTTTTATCCACGTACTTACTTGCCTTCTTTGTGGTGATGAACAAGCTGATATTTTCTCTCCTGTTGTTTCCCATTTCAAGATTTTTAATGAATCATATAAAACGTGTGTGTGTGTGTGTGTGTGTGTGTGTGTGTGTGTGTGTGTGTGTGTGTGTGTGTGTGTGTGTGTGTGTGTGTGTGTGTGTGTGTGTGTGTGTGTGTGTGTGTGTGTGTGTGTGTCTCTTCAGTTGCAGGGCTGATAGACTCTCTCATCTACCACTCGGCGAAGGCCATCCAGAAGAAGATAGAGCTGGGGAAGGCCTCCTAGCAGAGACCCCCACAGCTCCCCCAGCCCCCGCAACACACGCCCAGGACACCGCCACCCAGACGGACAGACACGGAGACTGATGGACAGACAGGCTGAGGGGGTAGACAGACAGACAGACAGACATGCAGGTGGAGGGGGTTGACAGACAGACAGACGGCCATGCAGGTGGAGGGGGTTGACAGACAGACAGACAGACGGCCATGCTGGTGGAGGGGGTTGATAGACACGGACCGACAGACATGCAAGCGTGGGTAGATGGACGGATGGGAGGGGGTGGAGGACCTGGGCAGTCTGTTTTCAGAGAGGGGGAGAATGCAGGTGAAGAATGTATCAAGGCTTGCGGCACACCGGCACAACGTTGACATCCTGTCAACATGACTACTTCCTGTCTACTTCCTGGTGCCCCCTGTTGTTGCACTGGTTCTGTGACATGGCTGCTCAGCGCTGCCCAACACTGGGTTTGATTCGGCAGGTCTGGGTTAGGTGAAGCAGGTCTGTGTTGGATGGTGACGGTCGTGGTTAGATGGTGCAGGTCTGGGTTAGATAAAGGAGGTCTGGGAATCAGTAAACAGCTTTAATTCGATTATTGGAGTCTGGGTTTGCTTGATAATATCTGGGCTTGATGGATAAGGCCTTGGTTTGAGGGATACAGTCTTGGTTCATTGGCGACTGTTTTACGATATCTCTGATTGTATTATACATTGACAAGGTTGAGACGTTAACATGTGGAATTCAACTAACATCAAATAGCCTACCTTCTTATTCAATATCAAAAAATATTTGTCCCAAACTAAAGACATTGTATTCAAAATCAAACAAGGCCATTATCCATCATCAAAGACCTTTCTCCAACATCAAATACCATAATTTTTTTATTCAAAACATTTGTCCAACATAAAAGGCCATTATCCATCATCAGAGACCTTTATCCAACATCAGTCACATTTTAATTGTATACCTAAAATACGACCGCAGCCCTGCCTCTTAGAGTTGTCACATGACCAAAAATTCTCATAGCCAATCATAAAGGTGCTTGCACACCGCCGCGTGGCAAATTATAACCGCCTCTGCCGGAGGGTTCAGCGCAGCGGTGTGAAGGGCCAGGCGTTTTCAAAAGCGGCTGCTGCAGTTGCTGCCGCCGGAAGTTTCAACACGGGGAAAGCTGAGCGGTAGGGCAGAATCTGTGCGCGTTCACGCGGGCGGCAACCGCTGCCTGGTTTTCAGCCGCTTTTGTAACCGCCTCCCCTCTGCCGCCCTTCCCTCATTGAAATTAATGGAGCGGGTGAGTTGCCGCGCGGCGGTGTGAAAGCAGCTAAGAATGGTTCAAACTTTTTTCCAATCCACCCTCCACGCAACATTTTCTTTTTGAATTGATTAGGATTTTCAAATATTGAATCATGACAAGGTGGTGGGAAATTTTTGATTTATGGCCAAACTTATTTTTTCTGTAAAAGGCGAAAAAAGAGATATCTGCCCTATTGGTAACCTGGTCAGTGCACCTTTTAACGACATCATGCCAGGCGGTGTGTGTGTTTGAAAGATTGTGTGTGCTTGTGGGTGTGCTTGTGTGTTTGAAAGATTGTGTGTATGAGATTTATTTATATTTTGATTGTCGTCTGTTTTTAAAATTCTAAATAAAAAAATGTTGAATACACCAGCCGCTGTTGTTTGGCGTGAACTACTTTCTGTATTTTTGTATTTATGTACGCATGGTTCAAGTTTCAGACACTAGGGGGCGACCATGTGTCAGGGATATTACTGCTGATTTCCTTTTATAGAACAGACTTCCACCAAGCATATTAAATTAACAATAATTCAGGCCCTTCCTGTGCGTTTGTGTCTTAAAGAGACAAATACATATCTCATTTTAAAGTCTAGCTATATATAGTATATGTATGGTATGTCAAAAACATTGGTAAAAGATTTATCACTAAAGTCCACACCCATAAAAACACGGACTCACACTATTCTCAGGATGGGGTCATGCAGAGGTGTATGTGTTTATGTGTATGTGTGTGTTTATGTCCATGTGTTTATGTGAGTGCGTGGGTGGGGGTAGATTTCTGTGGCGGGCTAAATGACAGCTGTGCTGTGGCTCTGTGGTGGACATGGAACCTCTAGACTCCCAGTAAATCATAGGTGGAGCGCCTGGCTCACATCAACCACTTCAGATGAAGGCAGCTCATGTAAATCAGTTCATGTTTCCAGTTCATAGAATCTAATTTCAGATGAATCCAGTAGTTCATATATGTATCCATAGCACTTGTGAAACTTGATATGAATCCTTGCTAATATGATTCCAGATCATATCAATCCAGTTCATTTGAATCAATGTTAATATGATTCCATTTATAAAAAATCAGTTCAGGTAGATCCAGTGACTCCTGTTTAGTTCATAAGAAGCCAGGTTATGTGTGTGTGTGGATGATGGCTGGTTTGAGCAGCCTCACCTGGCCAGAGTCAGCCTTATTAGACTGTGGGGCTGGGTGAGGCTGCACACCTGTTGTGCGTTGAGCTATCAATGCGCTCCAGTTATTCCAATCATCACCACACACAGCCAGGGAGAACTGATGCCCGGCAACATGAATAATCATCTGCATGGTGTATCTTTGTCTTTCAACTCAGCAATAAAGCGATTTAAACATCATCATGTTTCCTGGGTCTTAAAGAGCCCAGTAAAAGCCAGCTGGAGTATGGCAGGCACCTAGGTAGGGTGTAGAAAATAAATATGAATATGAATCCAGTGTACATGATTCTAGTTCAAATCATTCCCCTTCATATTCATCTAATCAGTGTCTCCGGATGTGCCAGATGCCAATGGGGCTATGAGGCTGAATGACTGTAGAGTGAATCATCTTCTTGAATATGCGTGTCCCCTGTCAATGTTGTCTCTATGTATAAATAAAGCTCAAATAAAACCAATACTTCCTCCTTAGGGTCCAGCTGGTCCAATGGGTTAAAGTGCCAGCCTTGTGTTTCCCTCTGACAGATCATTCTGTTTGCGGTTATTTAAAAAAAATTAACAAAAAAACGTTATCCCTTGCATGAAATATTATTGGAAATTGTGTGAGTGTGGTAGGGGGAGGTGGGAATCGAGTGAATCATATCTTAAATTCCAGTTGTTGAGGAAGACATTTTTATAAGAGAGGAGCAGAGGAAGGGAAGAATAGAGGAGATGAAGGGAAAGGAGAGGGTGAAATTATTAAATTGTAAAGCTAAATGTTTATTGAGGTGATAGAGAGAGCCTGTCCTGTCGCATCTGTTTAAGGTATTCTAAAAGAGAGAAAGAGACAGAGGGAGAGAGGGTGAGAGAGAGGGAGAAAAAGAGAGAGTATAAGCAAACAAAAAATGTGAGAGAAACCGACACAGTGGTAGGTAGCTTAGCTTAGAAATGAATAGGATTAGGTATAGGTAAAAAAAAAAGAGGACCCTCTGTGTGTGTGTGTGTGTGTGTGTGTGTGAGTGTGTTTGTGTGTATGCACGTGTGTGTGTATGTGTGTGGTTCTTTCCAAATATGGTGAGTGGAGTCGCATTGTAGTAGAGGAGCGGCATCTGTGTTCCCTCAGAGAGAGAGAGAGAGAGAGAGAGAGAGAGAGATAGAGAGACACAGAGAGAGACAGAGACAGAGACAGAGACAGAGAGGGGGGGGAGAGAGAGAGAGAGAGAGAGAGATAGAGAGACACAGAGAGAGACAGAGACAGAGACAGAGACAGAGAGGGGGTGGGGGGGGGGGGAGAGAGAGAGAGAGAGAGAGAGAGAGAGAGAGAGAGAGAGAGAGAGAGGAGTGGAAATAGAGAGCGAGAGAGGGAGAGGGAGCGAGCGAGAGAGGAGTGGAGGAGTGGATAGAGAAAGAAGGAGACAGAGAGACAGAGAGAGAAAGAAAGAGAGGGAGCAAGAGAGGTGTGGATAGAGAAGGAGAGAGAGGGAGAGACAGAGAGAGAAAGATAGGGAGTGAGAGAGGAGTGGATAGAGAGAGAGGGGGAGAGGGAGAGAGAGGGACAGAGAGAGAGAAAGAGAGGGAGATCATGGTCCCTCAGAAGTGAGTTCAGAGATCTAAATATACTCTGTGTTCACACCACTTCTCCACTTTACCCCGATCACCCGCTCTCCTCCCTCCTCTTATTCCACTCCGACTCCTCTCCTCCGTCTGTTCCCTCTCTTCCTGGAATCTTGTGAGGCTCCGTTGAATGGAGCGCCAGGAACGTTTCTGAACACCCTACTTCCACGAGCAAATACCTCCCTCTGTATCTCTCTATCTCTCTCCCTCTTTCTATCTCTCTCCCTCTTTCTCCCTTACAACTTCTCTCTCTCCTCTTGACTCTCTTTTCCTCTCTCAGTCTCTCTACCTATTCTGTCCTCTTCTCTCTTTCTATCTCTTTCTCTCTCTCTCTATCATGCACCCTGCCTCATATAGTCACTTTTTGCGGTCTCCCTCAATTCAGTTCATTCAAAGGAGCCTAATTTGCATGGAAAATAAACATTTACATTGCCAATGCATTTTATCAACAAAATAAAGGAGCACTATTCAGAGAACAATAAATGAAGGGAAATATAAGGTACAGGGGAAAATAATGAACAGACACAATATAACCCTCTCTTTCTCTCTTCCTCTCTCTCTCCTTCTCTCAGTCTCTCTCTCCAATCCCTCTCGCTTCACATGTAGAAGATATGTGAGTCATCCCTGTCTGGGCCCAGTGCAACCACGGTCTGCTACTGTTTATACTGGGAGCTGGCAGCCAATCCTCTGCCAGACAGCACGTTCACATTTACATACAGAAACATGTCTTTGTTCTGCTATGGAGGGATCTTATATGTACGTAATGGTGCGGTTGGGGGTCTTGATCTATAGATTTAATGTTGGGGCTGGGGTCTAGATCTAAAGATTGAATGGTGCAGCAGGGGTCTTGATCTATAGATTTAATGGTGGGGCTGGGGTCTAGATCTATAGATCGACTGGTGCAGCAGGGGTCTTGAGCTATAGATTTAATTGTGGAACTGAGGTCTAGATCTATAGATCTAATGGTGGGGCATGGTTCTGGATCTGCAGAACTAATTGTGGGGCTAGGGTCTCGATCTATGGAACGTATAGTGGGGCAGGCTTCTGGATCTATGGAACTTATAGTGGGGCAGGCTTCTGGATCTATGGAACTTATAGTGGGGCAGGCTTCTGGATCTATGGAACTTATAGTGGGGCAGGCTTCTGGATCTATGGAACTTATAGTGGGGCAAAAATGACATCCATGTACTGATTCTGCTTAAGAGCATTTTGCTTGAACGTGCCTGCCACCAATTCTAACAACAGCAATATAGAACTTCGGTCTTTGTGGCAAGACATTAAAGTATAATATATCTAAAGTACTTGTAGAGTATGGTGACTAACTGCTATGTTTATATTGCCCCACAAGCTCGGTACTGACCGACGCACATTGATTCCAGAAAATGAAAGTGCTATATTGCCATTGTTTACATTTGCAGGCTCAATCACCCTAAATGCTTTTTGGGAGAATTAGTCAAAGAAAGCTATTTCGAAATTGATAACAAACTAAAACTGCATTGGTAACGGATGTTTGAATGAAGCCAGAGGGGACAGTTACGGTGGTTTAATCACACAGACCGGTATTGACCTTTAAGGTTAAGGGTCCCAGTTAGTCCTCTGGGTGGATAAGTATACCTCTGCTTCAAAGATCCACCGAAGTTCCTTGCATTTATGGTTCTGTGGTTCTACGTAGCAATGTTAACATAGAGACCCACAATGTGGTCAAGGTTATGTAGAGACCAACAACATAGACAGTTATTAGGGGTTAGAGGTCAGTGTTAAGGGGTAGGGTCCTACATGTGGTCCATGTGTTAATGCTACTGTGTATTTAAATTAAGCTGTATAAACGCTCCATTTAGGAATCTCTTCAATGGTCCCTTTTAGTTCCTTCTCCAGGGGAGCTGCATGTTGCTATGGTAACCACTTAGCTTAGCTTTGCAGAGCAGAATATTGGTCCGGTTCTGGAAGGTTCCTGTGCAAGACATCTTATCTCAAGTCATCTTATCTCAACTCTTCCTATCTGGTGTTTTTAAAGGTTGCTGGAGTTGGCGGGTTCTACCTTCTTTAAAACGGGAAGAGGCCTCATCCTTCCTCTTACTCCAACCCCAGAACGGAAGGAGACTGTGAATGCGTCTGTGTAATTGTGTGTGTATGTGTTGTTGTGTGCGTGCGTGCGTGTGTATGCGTTTGGGGATGTGGTCACTACATTGACTTATTTAACTTCCTCTTTAAAAAAATATATGAATGAGCCTTCAAAACTCTGTCTGTCCTTTTGTCTGGCTGCCTGTCCACTCTGTCTGTCTGTCCGTCCGTCCGTCCGTCTGTCTGTCTCTCTGAGTTTACTTACTTAATATCATTAAATCATGATGATGTCGTCTTTGTTGTCCTCCTTCTTTCTGTGCAGGACATCTTTGTGGAGTTTAGAAGAATTCAGGTCAAAGTCCAAATGAGTTGTGTTAAAGTTTGTGTATCTATGAGGGGGCATGTGTGTCTCAAGCTCCTCACAGCCTTCAGTAAATCCCACATTAATTGACTCAACCTGAAATCAACATTTAGCTAAATTCCTCTTCGTAGTATTTCTTCAACTATATATATTATATTATAATATATCCTTTATTAACACATCCTTGTGTTATAAACACAACAAAATGTTTGGATTTGGTGAGGGTTATGATCCAGTTTGAGAACCAGAGATTCTCAAACTGTTTGTACAATTGTACTAAGATATCTTATCAGTCAAACAAGTACCTCTTTCACCAGCAGAGTTAATAATATGCGTATGTTATTTGTTGTAAACATGAACATTAAAGGTGCAGTGTGTAGGATTTAGTGGCATCTAGTGGCGGGGTTGCTGATTTCAACCAACTGAATTTAGACCCCTGCATGGGCTTCTACTACCCTGAGGATTTTTGTCATAATTTCGATTTGATGCACACTATTATCTCCCCGAGGTGGAAACTTGCTTGGTCTCCAATGAACATACAAGCATACAAAATCACAAAACCTCACAAAGACATGTACAACAAATCCCCCTCCAAAATGGCTTGATCATAGCTCAGAAAGAGAAAAAACAGAAAGAGAGTAGGTTATTTCTAGTCTTTAGAATCTACCAAAGTTGTGTAACAGTATTCCGATTTTCCCTAATTTCTCTCTAAAGTTGTCATCTTCGGTATTCACGTTCCTCTAATTGTATGGCAATCCCATTTTACAATCACCAACATTAAAGCAACGAGTAAGCCTTCCCAGTAGTCCTGGGGGTACACGACGTACCCCCATTTAAAAACCAAGGGACTGAGGAGAACATGGTGTTGGATGGAGCCCTGGAGGCCGGGAGGTGAGGAGCAGCAGATCTATCTCTGCCTTCTGAGGAGAAATGAACCCACTTGCTTCTGACTGCGGTGGAGACATCTGGGCCCCATAACCATAGTATGCAGATCATGTGTGTAACTGTGTGTGTGTGTGTGTGTGTTGGTGTGTGGATGTTAGTGTGTGTGTGATGTGTGTGTGTATGAGTTTGTGTGTTTTTGTGTAAGCATGCGTGTGTGTGACAGCCCTTTCATTACAGAGCGGCGTAGTTCATGTGGTAAAGCTGAGAGCGAAAAGCAATATAGGGAAAGAGAGAGAGACAGGGAGAGAGAGAGACAGAGACTGAGAGACAGACAGGTTGTAGGCTGACCAGGCAACTCAATGGAACGTAAAACCAGAGTGTCTTTTTGCAGGTCTGCCAGTAGATGGCGTATTAACCAATTATTCCCTTTAACCGCCTCGTGGCTGTCTGACCATGTGTGTCCGTGTACACGTGTGCGTGTGGTTGTGTGTGTGCGTGCGTGCATGCTTGCGTGCGTGTGTCTGTGTCTGTGTTAGTCTGTGTGAGGGATCCATGCCAGCTGTATGAAGGGTTATTATTACAGAATGTACTATTTTGTTTGTGCTGCGTGGACAGATCTGATACATCTCATATAACCCCAAGCCCCCTTCCGCCACATGCAGCCTAACGGCTTTAAATGTTCATAACGTCATTGGTGTACATTTCAGTTCGGACACTAGGGACCTGTCCTCATCAATGTCAAGAAAACAGTGAATTAACAAACCAGCTGAATAGTAGGCTAATTTACAGAGACACAGAAAAAGATTACAAAAATCCTCTCTGTGCTCTTGTAGAGCGGCATGAGAGGTTGACGGTGATAACACATCTAGAACCTTAAAGACTAACCCATAATTCTGATAAATTTAACTTCTATTCCCCTGCATGTCAATACAGTTGAATGATAAATGTTCCTGAAACATGAGCTGTGGACTAACAACACAAAACCATGATAATCTACCCTGGGGAGTCTGACATTTACATATAGCTTGTACATTTCAGACTTTTTTGTTACAATAGCAATTCAATCATTAAAAAAAGCAATTGGTATGTTGGCTGGGGTATTTGAAAAATTGTAATTGCATTCAAATTCCTGCATAGAAATGTTGTATGGACATCTATTATCTTCATTCACAAAATGTAGGTGTACATTTTTGTTTATTTGGAATAGCTCGATATCTTGCTGATCATTTCTTTTATTAATGTGATCAATGGGTTTCAATTCGTGCTGTAGGACTACTGCTACAAACCATATTTGTGTCAGTTGGTCATAACTTACTATTCTCAAACAGAGCACCAAGAGCCCAGTTCACGTGCGCGGAGAGTAGGGGGCGTGTTCGACGGACGCCTCTGCACGTGTACCGGGGGACACAGCGCCCGTGCGCACGTTATGTAAATCCCTCGCTCTCTTTATAATACCTCCAAGGTAACCACGTGAACCCGTTCGTTACTACGGTACTTGGCTGAACGACATTCATTTGTATTTATTCCATAATATTTACTATAATTTATTTTATATATAGATATATATATGTGTGTATATATGTGTGCGTATATATATATATATATATATATATATATATTATATATATATATATTTAAAATTTAGCCAATGGGTCGGGGGCGTTTCACTGACTAGTGACTGACTACACCCGAATATTTCTACGCCAATATGCAGCAGTGGCGACTGGATAGTAATTATTATACAATGGTGGTCAAGCGTTTCCAGTGAATGCGTAAAGGACATTTGTGCTGGACTGGTGTAATCACAGGCAAGACTTATTCGGTACTACGTGGCTGGGAGGGTTGGAGGCGTATGTAACTGCCGCATTGCTCTACTACTGGGCAGACAGGCAGATAGACAGACAGACAGACCGACCGACCGACAGACACACACACACACACACACACACACACACACACACACACACACACACACACACACACACACACACACACACACACACACACACACACAGACAGACAGACAGACAGGCAGACAGACAGAAAGACAGACTGACTGAGGTACATACAGATCGACCGAAGACCGGACAGGCAGACAATAAGACAAGCAGACGGAGAAAACTGAGAGACATATATGTTTTAAACTGAGAGCGAGACAGACAGACAGTCAGACAGACACCCGGCTTCTACACGCGGCCACGTGTGTTTTTCTGTTCCAGCGTTACCCGCCATGATTTTCCTGGAATCCCAGTGCTGAGAACGTATCCCTCCGCCGTCCATAGACCCCGAACGGCTGCGCCGAATCACCGCATACAACTATTGATGCGGTCAATGACGGATGGACGCCATCGAATTGAAATTACCAATGGCTAATATTGGCCATGGTTTGATTTGCTAATCGGATTTCCTATCGGATTTAGAGTTTTGGCGCGGTTTTGTCTGCGGAGGCATACAAGTGAGTGGTGTGTGGTATAAAGTTAAAGGGCCCCACGCGGCCACACCCACTAAGCTACTCGTAGGGAGGGAACGTGTCTTTACTATCCACACCATGCCGCAGCACTGGTGATTTATTACACGCTTCTACGGATTCTAAAGGCTTTCTGTGGACTTTCTTATCCCCTCTACCGCTGATACCTCTCTTCTCCGTGGACTGTTAAAGGTAAGCCATGCCGCCTCTCTGGTTCCGCCCAGTGCGTTTCACAAGACCACCGGGAAGTTGAGTTGAGACCGGACATCTCAGTAATGTTAATAATAGTGTTGACAATGGTATTAATGTTGTCTTCGTGTTGTCTGCCGGTCTTGTGCGTCGCTGGGATGCATATGGTGGGGATGTCAGGGTGGTATGTAGGGTCTGGTGTGCAGAGTCGGGCTATGAATGCCGACTGTGTCTCACATGTGCTCACGTTGCAAAGTCCCTCGACTGGATCAGCGTGAACCCAGACCGCTCCGACTCGACTGGCTGTTACTCGTAATTTCTAATGACATTTGAGTGACTGTTTAGTTTGTTTGATAGTAATGTTTGATTTTAATTTAAACCACGACCGATCGGTCATTAAGACATGTTATGTCATTTTAACAAGAGCACACTGCTCTCGGGTTGCAACATGTGCGGTAACGCGTGGTCGACCGGTGTCCTGTTTGAACCGGCTATGCGTCGTTATTTGCGTTAGAAAAACCGGTCGGGCGAGTATAGTTCGCCTGGCGGTGAGACCCGGTGGATTCACGGCGTGGTCTCGGTTCTTCACCCGAGACATATTGCTTCAGCTTGGGGGTTAAAAGTAATCTTAATGTCGGTGCTGTCGGGGGTGGGGTGTCATGGTGGACACACTGGTAGTAGTCGCCTACTTGCCGCTTGGCTGACCGGATTATAGACTCTTTAACCCGTTACCTCCCAGCCCGCTACTGCATGTCTGCTTCGCACAGGGGTAGAGTGTGTGGTTGAGAGGGGGAGGGAGAGTGTGTGTGTGGCGGAATGTGTGATGGCTTGCCCGACCCTTAGGCAAAAAGATAAACTCTACACACACACACGCAGCCCCTAACTCTCTGTAAAGAACGATGCTAATGTGTGAAGAAAGGGAATTAAGTGTTGTCCCCAGCTGTTCAGTAATGTCAGGGCGCAGGATATTTGGGGTGATTTGCCGTTTGTCGGCAGCCCCCCCCCTCCCATCGAGGTCAAGTGTATGTGAATCTTTTTAAAAAAACGTTCACTTCTGCAACACGTGGGGCTGCCCTGCATCCCGGATCTGCTGTTCAAATATATTGCTGCTTACTTTTGGCACAACTGACCCGTCCGCGGTCCTGAACCAAGTCTGTGTTTATAACTGTGATTTTAATTGATTATTATTATTATTTTTTTCTTAAGACTCCGGAGACGACATGTTGCCGAGCTTCGCCCAATCTCAGGACTGGCTCTACTCAGACCCGCTGCTCTTCGATGACGATTTTTGTCAAAGTTTAATGAAAGACCTCCAGTCGCTGCCCACCCCTCCGCAGTCCCCACCGAACAAGACCGGGGCGGGCGGCTCCTCCAAGCCGCTGTCCAAGGAGGACCAGCTCAGCTACGTGTCGGACATTCTCCTTGAGGACCATGACATGTCGCAGCTCGGATGGAACTGCGATTTCTTCGACAGCGACCCAGTGTGCGGAGAGAAGGTCACCGTTCGGCCCGTTCCGGAGGAGGCGGAGGACGGGCTGTGGGGCTGCTTCGGGGGCGACAAGGTTCTGGAGGAGAAGCTGGCGGTGTCGGTGCTGGGGTCGAGTCCCCTGCTCTCGGACATAGACACAAGCATTTTTGAGGAGATAGCTGGCTCCACGCTGGACTGCCAGGCGGTGCTGGGCAGCCATGCCCCGGGCACTAGACACGACCACAGCGAATCCACGTCGGACTATGGTTCCGGCGGCGGAGAGCTCTCCAACTACTCCTCCAGCGATTCTGGTGAGTTTGACTTTTTTTTTCTTCCTTCTTTGTGCGATGGAGCAATTCTTTATGTACAGTTTTGATATGTAACAACAATTCGTTTTTTTGGTAATTTTATGTCTAAAGAAGTGACTCATTCTTAATTGGGGAGATCAAAAGTAGGATTTTGAAAACCGAAATATGCGCCTGTCTGCGTGTGTGATTTGTATTGAGCGGAAGTTTTCCACTAGCTTAATGACGCATGCTCACGGCGGACTGCGCATGCGTTTCTGGCACACATGTTGGCATTCAACAGTGCGCAGGCGTACCAAAACCGACGCCGAAACTCATAATTTAAACATTAAAATCATTTTTATAAAGCACGGCTTCACTATCCAGATATAAATTAACTATTTTTGTAAACAGTTTTTTGTAAATATTTTTCAAGCCTCTGTTGAGCCTGTACTGCAAGTTAAAATACACCTGTGTTAAGCCTGAATGGACGCCTATGGTTCCACGGCAGCGAGTACAGGGCAGTAGAAAAAAATCACATTTGGACTGAAATATAAATGCAATAAAAGGAGGTCAAGATTAGGGTGAGGTAAGCCAACAGTTCCCAGAACAGGGCAAAAGAAGATTCGGACTGGTCTTTACTTGTCTCCATATGCCCCTACATAGATAGAATTACGGTAACCAAAGGTACCAGCAGTTTGTTTTCCGAGCAGTGTTGTCAGCCTGTTTGTAGTTTATAGGTGTCAACGGTTTGAAATGTCAGCAGCAACCGGACCCCTCCTCCCTTGAGGTAAACAAGCTTCTATTACCTCACCACCCTAACCCGCCTCCCTCTGGTTTCCCCCCACAGAGGAGGAGATTGACGTGGTCACGGTGGTCAGGTGTCCCTCTGGCTCCACCCCCCTGCCCTCATTGGCTGAGCTGCGGAAGGAGGAAGAGCAGCGAGCGCGCCAACGGCAGCACCACGACATCCACCTGCAGCACAACTACGCTGCGCCGCGCCCCGACTCCCCGCCCCCTCCCTCCACCAAGCGGGCGCGAGGAGCAGACTCCTCCTCGCGGTACCACCACCACCACCCCTCCTCCCGCTCCTCCTCCTCCTCCTCCTCCTCCTCCTCTTCACGGAGGCAGCAGGAGCAGCTCCTCCCCCCGGCGGAGACAGAGGACGAGGAGGAGAGGCGAAGGACTCACAACGTGATGGAGCGCCAGCGCCGCAATGAGCTCAAGAACTGCTTCCTGCGTCTCCGCGACAACGTGCCCGAGCTGTCGCACAACGACAAGGCGTCCAAGGTGGTGATCCTGAAGAAGGCGCGCGACGGCATCCGCAGCCTGCAGAGCGAGGCCCAGAGGCTGCAGGGCAGGCGGGACAAGCTGCGGGGCCACCAGGAGAGGCTGAAGGCCCGGCTGGCGCAGCTCCGCAGCTAGGGGCCCGGCATGGGACGGTCGGCCCGCCATGGGACGGTCGGCCCACAGAGGATGAGTAGGAAGACATTTTAGTGACCGCTTGAAGGGCCGCACAGACTAACTCTAGGCGCACGCACGCATGCATCAGGACTCTATACATGCACCCTGCGATGGATCCTCCCCCCCTGGCCCTGACTGGTGTGGGAGGTCAAGGAGGAAGGCCTCACCGGGGGTCAGGAGGGTCTTTGTTGGAGGTGAACGCACATTTGATAAATATATATTTCTCTCTAGCTTGGATAAGGCACATGGTGGACATCCAACTGCTGGTCACTATATATAATAAAAAATGGTAGCATAGGAAAAGGTAACTTAAGTGACCACTTATAAAAGGTTGACTTACGTTAGTTTAAAAGTGACTGCCATTTTAAGCCTCCTATAGCAGGAGGACGTTTCTGTGTTTGCTGTGCGTTCACCCCCTACTCTCAGGAGGGCTCTCAGCTGGAAATGGTTTAACCTTCTAATACTGTACCAGACCTCAACCCCCTCCCCAGACAGAACCCCTACCGTTCTACTGTGTGTACAGAGTGTCCTACGCATGGTTCCTAAGGAACTCCAACAGGACTTTGAAAGGGTGAGGGGACAAAGCAGCCATCAACCTGATTCTCAAATATATTTGTCTATCAATATGTGTGTGTGAGGGGGGGGGGGGGATTTTCGCATCTTATAATCTCTGCTGGCCAACACCCTGGCATTTTCAAAAATAACCTGAGTGGAGCTTCCAATGTCTTGTAAGTGAAACCATCTGAACATCTACATGGTTCATGGGATAACCCACAGAATTCTGGTTATCTGTAGATAACTCGGTCGTCTTTGGAGTCTGGAATACGATTCTAGTCTATAAAGTAGATCATGGTCACTACTGTAAAATAAGTAATTTGATGCTGTGTTTTACCAGAAACATTCCCTGAAGGACGCTGAGCTTCTGTGTGTTGAGCTTCTCTCACTCTCAAGCAATGGTTTCAAGGAGTTTTCAGAGAGTTCTTGAAGCTTAAGTAAAACTTGTTGCCTTAGAGTTTAACTTATCCCGCAAAGAACGTTTCGTCTCGGCCCAACCGCTGCGTGTAAATATGGGAATCACAAACTTCCTCTCAATTAGACGTGAATAAGAAATTTTCCTGTCAACCAATACTGTCAATGTGGTCTGTGTCTAAATGCGAATTGTAAAGATTTGCAGTTGTGTGACTAGTTAAAAATCATCTTTTTTGTAATTCCATCGTTCATGTGAACGGAAGGCCTGCTAGGAGGAGGATCTCTGCTGTTTCAAATGTTAGTTAGGTATACCTGTTCTGCCTTGAAGTTAACGTTTGACGAATGGCCGTGTCCAATATGTTGTTTTAAATATAAATGTGCTCTTTCATCATGCCACTGTCAAGTTAAAACTTCAACTCTCAGAGAAATAGATTTTATTTTTATATCAATTGTTTGCCTTGTTTGCTGCACCTTGATGATTTACTGGTTGAAAAAGTGATCATACTTTTTTACAACTTGGGTCAGATATTGCTTTTTAACTTTTTACGGTGACGCCGGATTTCATATTTACAATACTGCTTCCAAACTTGCCAAATATGAATTATTTCTATGACCATGGTTACCGTTAATAGCATGACAACCTACCTCCACTTCGCCGCTGGGCTTTTGGAATTACAATATTGTTCTTTTTAATGTTTTTCAAAGCTTGAAATATCTGTACAGATTTCTTAAATGTAAATATTTTGTTATGTATCATAAATTATTTTAGTCTTTTTCTTTTAATTTGGTGAAAACAAGGAGTTGGGTACATGGACAGCACTTTGTTTTTCGATATATGGTTATAGATGAGATAATAAACCAATGGAACTAACCCCCCGGCCTCCCTGGTTCATTCTGCAGACTATGCAGGTTTCAAGTCTCTCAATCATTTAAACACTTAAATATTGTTCTAGAGTATGTTCATGCACACTACCTCTTTGCTTTAGGAAATGCGAAAACAAGACGTATCCAGGGAAGACTGAAGGTAGGCTATGTTTACGTTATGGATATTAGGACATTTTGGAATCAAGAGAAGGAAAGAGGGAGAGGATACAGTGGTCCCTGCCTGGTTTGTGTGTACAGGCATGTGGGTCAAGGTGAGAGCCTGGCTAGGTGGGGCTAACAGATAAAGTGGCTAAAAGATAGCAACAGCCTTCATAAAACTCTTTCATCGGCGGCCGCCAGATAAGCTCACCGAGCTAATTCACCCTGGGAGCTCGGAGCACCGTGTTCTCAAATCCCGCGCACCTCTATTGCACACATTGTTAGCTGAGTTCTTGGAAAGATGTTGTCCCTCTTCCAAGAACCACACACACACTCAAACACACGCGCTCTCTCTCTCACACACACGCAAACACACACACACTCCGTCACTCTCTCACACATACACACACGCCATGCCCCACACAAACACACACACACACACACACACACACTCTTTCACACATTCACATAGTCACACACACTCAGTCACTCTCTCACACACATAAGTTAATGTGGTTGCCACACGAGGCAAAAACATTCAAGGGGCCAGCAGAAAAGTTTATAGTGAGGTATATATATCTATTTATCTATATATATGTAT
>NC_079424.1:8437810-8447810 GCF_026213295.1 Gadus chalcogrammus
GTATGTGTGTGTGTGTGTGTGTGTGTATGTGTGTCTGAGTGTATTTGTGTGTGTGTGTGCGTTTGGAAGGGGGGTCTCGGGGGATGAAACCATACACCGCTGGGAAATAGTCCCAAATGTGTTTCATGTGGAGGGCTGCGGGTACTACTGTTCAGAGACTACCTCCCACATAGACCCTGATCTTACCCCCCCCCCCCACACACACACACACACTCTCTCCAGGTCTTTCTAGTTAGTGGGTTTTTCCAGGAGAAGGAGATCCTGGTATTCCCAATTCCTGAAAGTATTCCCAGGGTTCTGAGAAAGAGCTGAATGGCATTCCTTAAGCAGCTCCCTCTGTTAACTCCGTTCCCTCCCCCACCCGCTCCTCCCTCCTGACTGGCTCCTCAGACTACAGTTCACCCCTCCTTTCATCTCTCCACACTATTCATTCTCTTTATTTTGTTCCTGTCTTCTTCTCTCCTCTCTCCCCTCCTTCGTCCAAACCTTCTTTGTATGTTCCTGTTTTCCTGCTTCTCTAACCCGGCAACATCCCTGATATCATCCCACTTTATGTTACCGGCCAGTTCCCAGTATAACCAGTTGCAGGACGTGGTTATACCGGTGAGTTCCAAGTATAACCAGTGGTAGACTGAGGTTATACCAGGCTGCTCCCATAGACCATTAGAACACTGTGTTAGTACTGGGACGCTGCCAGTATAACCAGTTGAAGGCCCCTGCTCCCTTTAACAGAGCAACCAGGGTTTGCTCTGGGGTAAGTGATAACTCACTGATTGTCAACCCTTCCTAGTGATGCAGTCTAGTTGTTAGCCAACCCTTACGAGTGAGGCAGTCTGGTCGTTAACCAAACCTTAATAGTGAGATGGTCTTGTCGTTAACTAACCCTTACTAGCGAGGCCGTACGGTCGTTAGCTAACCCTTACCAGCGGGAGGTCTGGTCATGAACCAGCCCCTACTAGTGAGGCGTTAGGGTCGTTAGCCGTGATGAATGAGGAGGACACTGTGATCCGGGATCAGGGGGTGATCAATCATGTAGGCCACTCCCCTCAGAGCACACAAAACACAGAGCGTGGCTTAATCAGGCCGGCCGCGCCCTGTTCTCACCAATGCGCATATTTACAGTAGCAGGTCTACCCTCCACGTTCATAAAGCACTCTTTGTACTGAAACTGTGCTAACAGTGCACTACCATTTGATCTCCCCTACCGTACAGAGAGGGGAGGGGTTAAGAGTTTGTGTGTTTACACTGCATAACTGTAGGCATCTTAGCGCAAGACGCATGCCTGCTACTAAATGGTATCTGTATTTACCGTCTAAGCCTTTCCTGCTCCTTAATGAAATGTCTTTCCTGTCCAACCCCTACTGCTCCTTAATGACCTGTCTCTGTACTTACTGTCTAACTTACTGCTCCTTAATGACCCGCATCTAAATATCTTCGGATAAATGGATCCGCTCATTGGATAAATAGTAAATGTATTCCTTGATAATAAAGGAATACAACTAATTGGAAGGCTTTCATGCGTGTAGAGTGAGGGATTGAGTGAGAGTGAGTGTTGGGTATTCTGTCAGACTAGCCATCGAAGTGGACTGTCCTGCAACGCCCTCGCCTAGCTCGACCAGTCGTCATGGGAACCAAGCTGGGGCGCGGTCCAGGGGATTGCTGAGTGAGATGAAATCCCAGATCCCATTGAGTCAGATGGAGGTCTTTTAGAGGTTGGTTAAGGGGTTAGGGTCAAGATTTCATTTATTTTGTCAGTTTTAAGCGGAAAGGGACCGGTTAAGGGTTAAGAAGGTTAGTAAGGAAGATCTGAAAGGCAAAATCAAATATATATGTATTTATGAAGTTCGATTTTTTTTCTCAGTAGGCCTTGTGCTGTCCATTTCGAGCTAAGGTTCTTAAGACGATGAATAACCTAAAGCGTGGGTGGATTGTTACCCTTGCTCTCGATATCTTGGTAAAAAATCATAGATTCGATCATATCCAGTAACAAAAAACGAATCCAAGGCAGTTGTTAATAAGGTAAATAATGTAAACTTAACGAAATACATATCAAACAAATAAGTTATATCGGGAGTAGTGGTCAAAACCACCCAAACCCTCATTCATCGGCCAACCCAAACATTTGGCCAACCTCTTTACTTTATGACCTTTCACCTGTGATGTCAGCCATGATGTTTACAAATGTGAAATATTATACAAAATTCAAATAAGATAATAATACAAAATCATTTCATCATACCAAAACTTTTCATACTAAAAAAACTAAAATATAAATTCTGCTAAAAGTAAAAAGCAGCAAAATGGCTGTAACAGGCCTTCATGGTGCATTACAAAAGAAAGGGTTCGTAATAAATTGATGGAAGAATTCATTAAGGCCATGTACAACTCTTGACATGGCTGAAGTGGATCTCCTCTATAGACCTGTCTGAGCAGAGGCAGATGTACGATGTCAAATTTAAATGATGGTCAGTGTTTAAAGATCCTATTTTCAGTCATTGAGTACAGCCTTCGATGAACAACCACCAAATAGATACCAAACATGTTATTTATAAAAAATAACCCAAAATAGGGAACATAAGGGAGCAGTTCCTTTGTAATGTTTGACAAGGATTCTCTGAACCCCCGAGGGTTTCGGTTAGGCCTCATCGGACGAAACTAAACGAGGGGGCCACACTGGCCTGTCGGGGCACGACTGATGGCTCGGCCCGAGGTTTAAAACAAAACAGCAGAGCTTCGTCTGCCGAATGCGAATGACGGCGTTAACTCTCCCCCTTCATTCATAAATGAGGACATTGTTTTACATTTTGCATCTTGATTGTTGTCAATGTTCCAGGGCACGGTTCCTGACGGACTCTGAGGAGCGGGTTGACGACCACGCAGCCGCCCCGTGGAGTTAAGGTCTGGAGCTCTGTGAGGAACATCAATGGACCCAGACCCAGACACCACACACCTCTGGAGGAGGAACAGCAGGGGGTCAAACCTCAGGGGGGGGGGGGGGGACAACGAGCATATGGTGTGAGAGTGTGTCTTGGAAGCTCTTAGCTTCTCAGTGCGATAGATGGTGTGCCCGTGTGAGAGCATCTGCATGTGAATATGTCTGAGAGCCGCTATGTGTGTGTGTGTGTGTGTGTGTGTGTGTGTGTGTGTGTGTATGTGTGTGTGTGTGTGTGTGTGTGTGTGTGTGTGTGTGTGTGTGTGTGTGTGCGTGCGTGTGTGTGTGTGTGTGTGTGCGGGGGTTTAGCCTGTGTGTTGATGTGTATGAAATAATAATATAATAATATCACTGCAGACTGAGGATTCCTCATAGTCAGTAACTATCATTGAATTATATTCATATTGAATGTCTTAAAGATCAGGTGTGGTGCGATTAAACGTTGCTCATCTATCCGTCATAAATCTAGGTGGACACGCCCACACCTGGTGGCATGTCATGGGACCTTTAATTAGATTGTGTTCATGTGTGTATGTGTGTATATGTGTGTGTGGGAGGATTTGGTGTGTATTCCTGTCATTAAACATTTAAAAGGGGAAGGAGAGAAACAGGGTTTGCACTGAAAGAAGTTGAGAGTCCAGCCAACAGATGTTGGGAACACCAGGAATTCCTTTTCCTGGAAAATCAATGGGAATACCGAAAGGCCTAGAGAGAGAGAGAGAGAGAGAGAGAGAGAGAGAGAGAGAGAGAGAGAGAGAGAGAGAGAGAGAGAGAGAGAGAGAGAGAGTAAGTAAGTATTTCATCCTCTGGCCAACGGTTTAGGTAACTGTCCTCCCTCGCTCTCTTTTCTTTCACAATATCTGCACCTCTCTCTCTCAATGCACACACACACACACACACACACACACACACACACACACACACACACACACACGCACACGCACACGCACACACACACATACACACACACCAACACACATACACTGCAAAGACACACTATCCTAGTTGGCTCTGGTCCAAGTCAAAGCATGTCACTTTCACTCTTTCCCACACACTGCTCACTCTGTCTCTCTCTCTCTCTGTCTCTCTGTCTCTCTTTCTCTGCCTGTCTCTCTCTTTCTCTCTCTCTCTGTATGTCTCTCTCTTTCTCTCTCTCCTGGGAAAATATTGAGTTATGAATCATAATGTTCTTTATTAAAACACTTTCAAGGATAAGCTGTAGCATACCTGTGTGGACATGTGGGAAAATTTGCTTCCAGGGAATGGACGCTTTGTGTGTGTGTGTGTGTGTGTGTGTGTGTGTGTGTGTGTGTGTGTGTGTGTGTGTGTGTGTGTGTGTGTGTGTGTGTGTGTGTGTGTGTGTGTGTGTTTGTGTGTGTGTCTGTGTGTGTGAATGTGCGTTTGTGCATCTGGTGTGCGTGTGTGATTGTGCATGCGTGCGTGTGTGGTGTGTGTGTGGGTGTGTGAGCAGATCTCCCTGACAGCAGGTTTCTGGATGGGTCAGGGCTCTTATTTCCAGAGGTACCACACCCATGTGTAAACACACACACACACACACACACACACACACACACACACACACACACACACACACACACACACACACACACACACACACACACACACACACACACACACAGACACACACACACACACACACACACACACACACACACACGCACACACACACACACACACACAAGCACTCTCACACACACACACACACACACACGGACACACACAAGCACTCTCACACACACTCTATTCTGCTCAGACCAACCTAAACTGCACTGAACACTCTTAAAACACCACATCTCTCTCTTCGAGGTCAAACCTATGCACAAACCAAATGAAATGCCAAGGCACTGTAACGCCCCACGGCAGTATATTTATTATCCATTGGACATATGTTTAGTTTTTTTTTACACTTCAATACCTTTTACCTGTTTATCGTACTTATCTGCATCGTTAACCCTTCCCACCCTACTAACTCTACTAACTCAACTAATTCTACTTACCAACATCCTTCTAACCCTTCCAACCCTAAGCCTACTGACCCTAACCATCTAACCTACTAGCCCAACCAACCCTGCAGCTATCAGATAATCCACATAACTGCAGTACAGGATGCGGTATCCGAGACTGACCTTATTTGGTATTTGCTGTTACTCATACACGTGAGTGCTGTGTTTAAAGCGCTTTCTCCACAGTTCCATGAGGTCACATGTCACACACACACACACACACGCACGCACGCACGCACACACACACACACACACACACACACACACACACACACACACACACACACACACACACACACACACACACACACACACACACACACACACACACACACACACACACACACGCACACACACACACCAAGACACACACGCTGGCAGTTGTTGAACACGGCAGCTGCAAACTCCAGGAGAGATAGACAGATGGAGAGACAAGAAGATGTAAAGAGAGCAAGAGAGAGTGAGAGAGAATGAGAGAGAAAGAGAGAGCGAGAGAGAGAGAGGGGGAGGGGGGGGGGAAGAGAGAGAGGGAGAGAGAAATAGGGAAAGGGACAGGGACAGTTTGATGAACTGATTACATTTTATTGTACTTTGTTATTTTGCCTTTGTTTAACTGCTTTGGCAATTTACATATACATTTTCCATGCAATCAAAGTTCATTTGAATATAATATAATTGATAGCTGAACTATCTAAACCAGCCCACTTTCAAAACCCTTTTAGCCAAAAACAATTACGGCCATAACTTCAACCGTACCGCTTGACAACTGGAACGCTGGGAGAGAAAAACAACCTAATAATCTGACATCCTATTGGACGAGGATGAGAGCCACAGGACGTATGTGGGGGTTGCTACCAGGGTAGGGGGGTCAACTGGAACAAGGGACAAGCCTGGGCATGTCTAACTGTCTGTCTGTCTTACTATCTGTCTCTCTGTCTGTATTTTTGTTTCTTTATCTGTCTGTCTCTCTCCCTCTATCAGTCTCTCCATGTGTGTACCTGTCTCTCTCTCCATCTGACTTCCGTTCTGTCTGTCTCTCAGTCTCTGTATCTCTATCTCCGGGACAGAGATATATCAGAACCATCCACTATAGAGGGTCATTTTACACTATAAACACACACACACACACACACACACACACACACACATACATGCACCCACACACATACACACACCAACGCACATGCAAGCACTCAAACACACACACACAAACACACACACACACACATACATGCACCCACACACACACACACACACACACACACACACACACACACACCAACGCACATGCAAGCACTCAAACACACACACACACAAACAAACAAAAATACACACACACATGCACACGCACGGTGTCTGGGTGCCTCGGGGGGATGGTACAATAGTGCTGACTTCTGTCATTCACTGGAACACAATGAGAGAGAGTGTGTGTGTGTGTGTGTGTGTGTGTGTGTGTGTGTGTGTGTGTGTGTGTGTGTGTGTGTGTGTGTGTGTGTGTGTGTGTGTGTGTGTGTGTGTGTGTGTGTGTGTGTGCATTCTGCTAAACCGACAGGAAGTGGAAGTGAGCATGTTAACCCTCTGTCAGCACAGTCCATCCCCATCCCCATGACAACACACTCTGGGGCCCCACCCCAACTATGAATAAACTCCGCCTCAATGTAAATGTATTCCCTGTGTCGCTCAATAGGCAGAGCAAAGCACTAACACTGTGTAGAGTTGATCTATTTACCCGTATATATATTTATATATATAAATAGCTAGATAGAAAGATAGAGTTGGGGATATATAGAGTTTTGTAAGAGGAAACTAGAAATCTAACAACCACAACAACTTCCGTAAAACTCTCTATCTCTCTCGTGCTCTCTCGCTCTCTCTCTCTCTCTCTCTCTCTCTCTCTCTCTCTCTCTCTCTCTCTCTCTCTCTCTCTCTCTCTCGCTCTCTCTCTCCCTCCCCCTCCTCTTCCTTCCAGGGAAAGGAGGACTCTTAAAGGTTCTTCTTCACATCAAGGGCAGAAATTAAAGAATGTAAAAATAAAAATAAATTAATTAATTAAATAAAGTGCAGCCTTTCCTCTGGTGGCTTTTCTTCTGACCACAACCGAAAGTTCAGAGAAGAAAGAAAGAAAGAAAGAAAGAAAGAAAGAAAGAAAGAAAGAAAGAAAGAAAGAAAGAAAGAAAGAAAGAAAGAAAAAAGAAAGAAAGAAAGATAGAAAGAAAGAAAGAAAGAAAGAGAAAAAAAAGAGAGAAAGAGAAAAAGAGAATCAAAAAGAAAAAAAGAAGAAGAAAGAAAGAGAAAGAAAGAAAGACAAATAGAGGACGGATAAAAAAAAGCGTCAGAAAAAGGAAGCGTCAGAAAAAGAAACATCCTTTCAATGTTGAAAGGATGATGCTCTACTTCCTGGTACACTTATTTAGTCCAACATCTGCGTCTACTTCAAGGCTGACATAGGGTGCAGCGCAATAAAGTTAGTTACCACTAGGGATGAGTCGGTCGCGACCGATTCGTTACAACGAACGAATCCCGAACGTGAACAAGAAGAACTGGTTCCCCAAAACAAGAAGAACTGGTTCTTTGATTCTTTTTTTTTAACATAAACCAAAAATATGGTCACGTAAATAAAATATACAAACGAACAGAGCTTCGTCTCCCAGCGACTTATATTGATTGAGTCTACAACGTTCTCAAAGATTCAGCCAATGAGAGGTAGCAATGGTGTTGCAATGGCACCTGGGTAAACAAATGACAAGGCGGTACCGTCGAATATGCGCGCTTTCTCTGTCTGACGTATCTTGGGTCATACCATTCGACGTGGGGCCACTCATATATCCCCCTACATTTTTTCGAAAATAGACTTGACCTCCATCTGTTTATTGAATAAACGCATTTCCCAATCCCAGGAGTCTTTGCTCCATTCTACGTCAATTTGAGAACAAACAAAGAAATTAAACTGCAGTTCGTATTTTTTTATTTATGACCATGAAAGTTCTGTAATGCCTGAACAATGAAGAATTAAATGTAAAGTAAAATAAAATTATAAATGTAAAACCATGAATGAAATCTAGAGAGTAAGCAAGTGGTATAAATATTGGTGGGACGTTTGGTTTTACTCATTTATATATCTTCTTGATTTTCACGGGGGTTAGAGCCTAGAAGTGGTTTAAATTATGCTCACGGCCGTCCCGCGTAGGGGGGGGGGGGGGCAGACGCCAAATGACGTAATCTGACGTGACGAACGAATCAAATAAACGAATCGTTATAGTGAACTGAACTGAAAGAACTAGTTCCCGGAAAAGAATAATTTTGCCCATCCCTAGTTACCACATATGCCGCGTTTCCACTGCAGGGTGCGGAACGGATCGGTTCGGAAAGGTGCGGTACGGGTTGGTTTTCCACCGCCAAAAGTGGGCGTGACCCGGACTTAGCTGTACCCGTTTTGGCCTCGTTTTCAGTACTCCTCCGTTGGGGTACTGAAAACGAGACGAGACGCCTGAAAGGGTCCCGGGAAATTCTAGCTACACACCCCCTTCGTTGATTGGTCGACAGAATCATCACTTCCGGGCGACGTGGGGATAAAAACAAACAAACAGTAGCCTCGAGGTATTATTCTTTACAATTAACATATCACGTAAACCGCTTGCTTGGGCGAACAAGGAGGTGGAGACGTTCGTCTGCATTCTTGGGGAGGAAGACGTTGTTTACGATGTTTACGTAGCTGCCGCGGCGATCGACATCCGGCCTACCTTACTGTCGGCGGTGGAAACGTGACCTTGGAACTGAGCTGGGCTATACCGCCCCCTCCCTATCGCACCTTTGCGAACCGATCCGTTCCGCACCCTGCAGTGGAAACGCGGCATTAGACGGACCCGACCAGCTGACAGACAGACAGACAGACAGACAGGTCTCTCACTCTACGTTAAACCTATGGTGTTAACCATGCCAGCACTTTGCACATGACAGCCTAATGTCGAACTTACCTTAGAGGATGTTTGTGTGTGTGCTTGTTAGTATTTGTGGATGTGTGTGTGTGTGCGTGTGTTTGTGTTCGCGTGTTTTGTTAGCATTTGCTATCATGTTCTTAGACTACCATCTCTAGGTCATATCTTTTGTGTGTGTGTGTGTGTGTGTTTGTGTTTGTGTGTGTGTGTTTTGTATGCATTTGCTATCATGTTCTTAGTATGCCATGTTAAGCATTATTCAAGGTTATATCTTGTGTTTGAGTGAGTGTGTGTGTGTGTGTGTGTGTGTGTGTGTGTGTGTGTGTGTGTGTGTGTGTGTGTGTGTGTGTGTGTGTGTGTGTGTGTGTGTGTGTGTGTGCGTGTGTGAGTCTGGATGTGGATGCATGTTTATGTGTGTGTGTGTGTGTGTGTGTGTGTGTGGGGGGGGGGGGGGGGGGGTGAGGGTGTGTGTGTGTGTGTGTGTGTGTGTGTGTGTCTGTGTGTCTGTGTGTGTGTGTGTGTGTAGTTGAGGTGGCACATGGCCTGTATGTAATGTGCTTTAAGGTGAAGCGTGTGCTTCTATGACTGCCTTCATAATATGTGTCATGTACTGAGCACATAGCTCAGTGTGATGTTGTGTGTGTGTGTGTGTCTGTGTGTGTGTGTGTGTGTGTGCATCTGTGTTGTATGCATTTGCTATCATGCTCTTAGTATGCCATGTTAAGCATTATTCAAGGTCATAACGGTGTGCATGTGTGTGTGTATGCGTGTGTGTCTGTGTGTGAGGCAGCATATGCCCTGTAATATGCTCTCAGGTGAAGCCTTGCTTCCATGAAAGCCTACAATATGTACTTGAGTACATAGCTCAGTTCGTGTGTGTGTGTGTGTGTGTGTGTGTGTGTGTGTGTGTGTGTGTGTGTGTGGGAGGGGGCATGTGTGTGTAACAGGAGATGGATGTATTGCTTTACTTCCAAACTGAAATAACTATAACTGTCGATGTGACGTTGTCTCCATACCTAATATATCTTATACATTTTAACCTCCTGCAAATATTACTACTATCAATACAAAAACGATTACACCTACTTATAATACAGCTAAAGCAAAAG